>NW_023614548.1:0-40001 GCF_013339695.2 Rhipicephalus sanguineus
GTTGGCAGTCGCTCAAAACTCGCGTGCATGCAGTTGGGCCTTAAAGGATTGCACCGATGACATGGACGACGATGTCACGGTAGCACCCGAAGATCGCGACGAGTCCGTGTCGGCCACAGATGCGTTGGACTACTTGAGGAAACTCCGCATATTCATAGAAAAAAGCGGAACAGCGACCGAAGCGGCGCATAAAAATGCGGATGGTCTAGAATCGTTCGTGACACTGAGTTTATGCTGCACCCGTCAAAAGACGATCACGGACTATTTCAAATAAACGTGCCTTGTCTGACGTTCACGTGTGCATTGTTGTGAGAAATGAGTTCAAGGACGTACCGTTGCAAAGGTAGGACGTTTGCGTTACTGAAGTTCTATTGTTATGGTAAATTTTTGGGCTTTCACTGTAACGACCTTTCAGAATAATGAACATTTTTCCGCGGTTCACTGAAGTTCGTTATGCCGAGATTTCACTGTAATCACCAAATGACCTCAGTATCGATGGTTATTGACCTCACGAATCGATAGGCGCAAAAATTTTTTGAATCCATCAAGAACAAGCACACTCACGGGTTTGTCGGGCGCTTTCGGCACTTTCTCTCTTCTTTCGTCCCAATGAGCATGCTGAAAGCTAAGCAGGGAAGGATGGCACGGCGGAAAGAAGTTACGTCACGCACGTCATGGCCTTGAGCATGTGTGATGAAACGTGATTTCTCTTTCCTGTTGTGATTCCTGTGCACGGGTGTGGCTCACTGTGTAATGTTAGCACATTATAAAGTGCGGCATCAGCACGTGGCGGCACCGGGTGGGAAGAAGTGCGCATCTGATCCAAACGCAACTGTTGATTTATGTCTCCTATTAGCCAATAGCATGCTGTCTGCTGTTCGACGTCAAACAGCAGGCACCGACAGCTTTAAAGAGAGTGAGCACAGGCCTCTGTATGAATAGTGCACAAGATTTGGCTGAGCTGTTCATAGTGGTGTCCGCTTTCTGCAGGTTGTTTTTTTTTTCACCTGGCCCAGGGGGTAGTTCATGACTCCTTTAAAGGGTGTTTCATGGGATGAGTTCTGGCCCTAGGTGGTGACATTTATTGAGGACTTGTGCATCTATTAGTCACCATGTTAACATCATTATTATTATTATTATGTTGTTGTTATTGTTGTCGTTAATTTGGTTCCCAATGCCTTATCTCAACAGCCCCCCGTCCGAGCGAGAATGGCGTCTCGAAGGAACACCTCAAGCTCTTTGAGCACAGCCAAACAGGCGGCCTGCAATCGGGCAACCCCGGCAGCGGAGGCGGCGTCAAGCGCAAGCACCGCGACGGTGCCGCCGCTGGTGCAGGCGGCGGCACCAACGCGGGCGGCGGAGGCGCCGAAGAGAGCGAAGAGGAAGATGGTGGCCTAGCGCCACCTGCGCACGACATCTATCGATCGCGGCAACAGAAAAAGGTGCGCTGAGGCGGTGGGAAGGTCGTTGCATGCGCCTCTGCTGTGTCATGCTGGTGGCAGGGGCTGTGACGTTCATCGGCAATGTGACGGGGAATGCGCTAGCACGTGACAGAATGTGTTGGTGAAAACCTCCTGCATTTAGGTGGGATGTTTAAGCTGAAGAGCGGCTTGCACCAGCAGGTAAAACATCCTCTCCCTTTGGGTTCAGCTTCAACCACAGCACATCATCTGCACCGGACACGACAGTCTGTCGCATGCTAGCGAGCTTCTGTTCGCACGGCTCACCATAGCGCGCTCATCAAAACTAAAACTGGCGTGCCCGAATTTGGCTGATGGTAGGGAATGCAGTCGCATTGTTAATAGAGTCAGACGGAATTCAGGGTTTTGTTTGCGTGCAACATATTGCATTCCTGCCTTGCGTGTGCAGATGATCTCGTAACTGTGAAGGTCATCTTCGACTCGTTGCACGCACTTGCATTTATTTTGTGACCGGGGATGCTGCTTATTCCTAACACTGTTGGATTCTGCCACCTTGTTAAATCTGCCATCTCATCACCTCTGATTGGCTCACAGGATAGTTGTGCCTTCACCGATTGGCTCGAAACATCCAACATGGCGGGATTTGGCAGCATGGCAGAAATCGACTGCGCAAAACAGCAGGTTATTGGGCTTTAAGTTAGCGCTTTTGTATTACAGCATGCTGGCGTTGCAAAAAAGCTTCGTTAACATCTTTGCTTGTGTTGAAGCTTCCCGCTAATATGTCATCATCATCCACATCATAACCATCTTTTAATAATTAAGAGGCCTTCGGCAATGTGATGCATTAACGAGGAGCAAAGACGTCGGTAAGACATGGCGGGTGCCAATTGACAAAAACGGGAGAGGCAACTTATGCGTACAAAAAGCTCAGAAAACAGTCAAACTAAGACTGACTTGAAAGCAGAACATGAGTGCTGAAGAAGGAAAAATGACACCTTGAAATTCACCAAGGAAACATGTCAGTGTGTTTTACTTTTCCACTGTGCTTTGTGCACAGAGTTGTGCACAGCCACAGATCTCGCGTCATGTGGCCTTTTGTCTTGCACTTCGTAGTCCGGCATTCACATGGCCAAATTCGGGCACGCCTCCAGTCTCGTGATGTCGAGAAGTTTCACAGCGATGTCTGTAGTATTTTTGTTAACTCACCATCGTCACGAATGTCTAACGCAACTACCATGTGTATGTAGCATGTGTGTGGCGAGTTTTGTGTGTGAGCGCAATTCTAACAAAACTGTGTGAAGCTGTATATGTTCCTGATGTGTTCTTTTCAACCATGTTTGTACATCGCAGTCAACGATAATGTTTGGATTGCCTTACTTGAGCAGCAAATGTGTCTCAGCGTCAATGTGCACTTCTCATGTTTAGTCCAAAAGCTCATAGGCCTATTTGCAACACGATCGTAGTAGTTGCAAGATTTCTAAGTAAACATTCACACATGTTTTCATGCAGAAATGTGGCACTACCGCATACAGGAGCTAGATTTGTGGCAGTTCAGTCAACTTTAGTATGATGGGTCTTAGTAGTACCTATGTAGTTGCATTGGCTTAAAATTATTTCATCCGGCTTTCAAATGGCTTTGCCACTTTGTAGGGGGATGACCTTCAGTGGCGCATCTGTGTTACATATGCGCCAATTTTCAATTATTATTGCAGGCATCTAGAGACTTTCTGCCCTTTTGTGTCAAGGAAACTGCAATTGCATTTGAGAGAATATAAGTAATAGTGCGTAAAGGCACAATCCTGATTGTCAGACATGCCAGTGTACTAGCCGTAAGTTCCTTTGTCACTGAGTCATTACAGTGCCTGAATTGTGATAAGGTAGGAAACTGGGCTAGTTGGAATATAGTCACATTGGCCAGTGCAACGAAGACACGGGACTAGACGAAAGTACTCAACAAAAGTACAACATAAGTGCTTGGGTCATGTACTTTATTTTAGTTCTGAGTCTTCTTTGTGCCGGCGATTATGAGTGCCTGAATTTTTGTTAGTAATTTTTAATTAAAAATTGGGCATTTAAGATTTGTTGGACACCACGTAAAACCAGCGCTTGTTACCTCGCAGTCCAGTGTGTGCTGCCTACTTGTTTGCAAACGTAGATAACTAGGCCAGAACGCTGCGTATGGCAGCTGTGCTCGTCATTGTTAGACACGGCTTTTAAGCTCCACCATGCAAAAACACAAATTTATCCTTCGTATTTGCCGCAGCAATGCCAACCATGTAGCTTTGGCTCCTTCCTGTGAGTCTGGATATTGTGTCATTAAGTTTAACTTAGCCTATTCTGGTTTAAAAACATTGGTGTTTTTAGCAGCGTGCACATGTGTTTTCCATTCCATCCATGCTTTTAGTGTTAGCTTCCTTTTTATTGCCCTTATGTAAATTTTTTGGTGCCAATGGCCTTGCTAAATGCTGTTTGCAGAGTTGGCCTTTATGACCATCTACGTATTAATGTGTGTTTGTTTATACCCCATCATTCTTGCCATATGCGTGCACACGCAATGCCTTTTCATAAATGATTTCTTTTCTATTCCATGCTCATTGTCTGATGCTCACTTGAAGATTGCTGTTTCAAGTTCCTGAACGCCTTATACTTTTGTAGCTTGTATGTCGCATAACTTGTGTGCTCACTTTCAGTACACTTCTTCTAGCTTTAAGTGTTCAAAAAACAACGTTCAAGTTTCAAGATATTTGAGAAACAGTCTTGTTTGCAAACATATGCTGACAGCGTATTGCTAATGCCTTTATATGATTGCCAGTTGAGGCTTCTTCAGGAGGGCAAGTTAAGTCACTGTGTCCTATTTTTTCCTGTTTCATTTCTTTCTTTTCTTGAAACTAATGTTCTGTTTGTTTGCTTTGGGCAATTTGCTATTTGTTGCTTCGAAACTAATACATCTGGAGAAGTCGTTCTCTAAGCCTGTTGCATGACCTCTGCTCTGTCAAACGACATAAGGCCTGCTTGAAGGTGCCGGAATGGGCTCAAATGCGAGAAAGAATGTCATTTTTTCCCCCCCTAGCATCTGCATTGACATCAGGACGTGACTGTGCAGGTATCAGTTTATTTAGGGCAATGCCAAGATTCCACGACTCTTACATCTTGAGCTTCACATCGCTTCATGCTAGCTCGATCTCACTGGCAGACGTAAAATACAGGTTCGGTAGATTGGTGCAAAAGATGCGCAGTGCTTCATTGTTAGCACTGTTGCACAGGCCCTTTATCTAATGTTGAGAATCACAGGTCAGTAATAAAAAAAAAAGCTACAGCGTAACAACTTTTTCAGTCAAACTGCCACCCACTTCACACCTTACTGCATACGTAGCTTATATAGTTGTTTTAGCTGTCCGAGTGGCTTTGGCCTATCACTTTGTTAGTATACATAAGAAAGATGCACAACAAATGGCACTGATGAAGCATTGTCATGACAACGTACAACTCTTGAAGCTCTAGTCTAATGTTTAATGGTGAAAAGAGGCAGAATGTGCGTTTTGCTCCATGTTTTTGATCGCACGCCTTCTTTACGAAAGTGGGTATTGGGAATCGGCATTGAGGTGTAGCTTCATAATGGCATGCCAAGTCTAGTAGTGATGACCACAACTTTTAAATCTGAGGTGTGGCATTGCAGTCGCATGCTATTGTCAGTAAGAACGGCACATTTTCAGGGTGCCTGCTTCTTAGGAACCAAACAATAAAGGTGTTACAGAAAGATGAATATTTTGGAATTACTCGGCATACAAGGGAAGCCTCAGCCTAGAAAGAACTTGGAAATTGTGCCTGTGTGCCCTACTACATGGCAGTGAATTGGCACATGAACATCAGGCGCACATGGATTTTTACGTTCATTTGCGATGAATTTGCACACTTTTAAGCCCATTATAAATGCAACGTTTCCAGGTTCTGCTCTCCTTTCGAGCCGGGACTCTCGAAGCAGCTTGCATGTAAAAACAATTCTTGCACTTAACAGCAGGCATCAGCTAGTCATTGTAACGAGGGAGATGTTAAGAAAGCATCATTCCAGTGACACACAGTACTTAAAAAATGGAAGATTTCCAGAACACATTAGCGAGTGAAACATTCTCGTGCTTTTTTTTTTTTTCGGTCTCGTTGCAGAAAAATAAGCTTGCGTGTTTTGCTTTTCGTTGTCATTGGTGAGTGATGACGTGTGTGTGTGGCTTTAAAAAGGTGCGTTTGTTCTCCACTTTCTCCGCAGCTCATGTTTTAGAGTGCGGGGGTCGCAAAGTTGTCAGACGGTGTTGAGAGAGTGCTCACTCAAGGATTTTTGTGTCGTTTGGGCGACTGCAGCGAGAGACGTCGAGAGGCTGCACGGACCCTTCCTCTTCTTCCTCTCCCATCACATCCTTTTACTTCGTTTTTTTTTTCTTTCACACTTTGAGGGACCTCTGAAAGGACTCTCAATTTGTTGGACATCGTGGACTTATACATAGTACTATATGTATATTTGCGTGATTCTTGTAGTGCGCGGATGGTGCGTTTGTGTACAGCGAAATGATTGTGAAGAAAACATTTGCAAGGAAAGAAAAGAACGCTTCAAAAAAAAAAAAAAAAAGGTGATGCCTTTAACGCTGCTTCGATTTTTATCGCCTAACCGAGGAAGTGAATTTAAGTGAAACTTTACCACAAACATTCTACAAATTGTATTACTAATTTGCCACGTTGTTTCTCATCTTGTTCGTCCTCATTTCTTATCTCAGATCGTCAGATTATGTACATTGCGGGAAAAATTTTGATGTTGAGGTAACAAAGGAATGCTTGATCACCTGCTTTCAATCTTAAATGCCTTTTAATGGCATTTAAGTGACATCTGTTAAATCTGTGCCTTAACATACGAATACAAAAAGTAAGTTTTGTGGTTGAAACGGATTACATATCTTCTATACAGATATGACAAGACATCACAACTTTGTTTGCAACTGAAATACTGAGTGGCTAGACGTACTTCAAGGTTTCACCTTCACATGTCATGGGCTAGTGAAATAAATAAGCAAAAAAAAAGATAATAATAGGAAGGATATTGCGTTAAAGGCTCCACCTTTCGACATCCATCCATTGAAAGACTGCTCGACAGCGCTCATTCCATTTCAAGTTTTGTAGGTGATGCGTGTTCCATTATTGTAAATAAAACAGTGTAAGCCTTTTAAGTGAATCTGCTGCGAGTGCTCCTGGTGTTGGCGAATAAAATTACGTTGCGAATGCAGTTGTCCATCCACTTGGAGAGCGTGTCATTGGAAGAATGTTTGTTGTTGCCATGGTAACATTGTCACTTGTACGATCACTATGTCCCAATCGGTGATTGTGCCTTCCCTACGTTTTTTGTTCAAATAAAAACCAATTCTGATGACGTCGAGGACCCTGTTTTACTTGGTCCTGCCTTGAATGAAGGTCCTGCCCCTGTATTCACGAGCTGGTCCCAGCTTTATTTACCCTTGTAGACAGCTTCACCAGCTTTTGTAGTCACCAAGAGGCTCACATTGAAGATTCAGATCGGCATTTGTGTTGTTCTGATCTTTTCTCTAGTGTCAGTGTCTGCACGCCAACTTCTTTTATCACAAATCTGTACCAACCAGCTCAATTTACTGTCGTTCTAAGCTCACGTTGAAGTTTATCTCGTGTTGTGCCAAATACAGCACAGCGCTGCTCCTTGACCAACAAAGACACTACAGCTTGATAACCCCTTCAACAAGGGAGTTGAAAAATACTCCTTTAACAAGGGAGTTGAAAAATGCTCCGCCACACAAGTGTATTATGCCATCGCATTGTTGTTCTTCTTGAGACTGGTCTTGCTGTACCCGAGAGCTTGCAAGTAGGCCTTGAGAATGTGCATTCATAATTTAAATACTACATTATTGTGCAGCGCGATTATAAAAGGATAGCTATACATCCACAAAAGTAGTGATATTTTCCCCAGCTTTAGCTTTTTGTAGTTGGGATGAAAATTCATTTGGAGCAAAGCTTCCGATAATGGAAGTCTGTGCTGTTTGAAGTCGCGAATATGTTTCTTTGAAGCCTTCCATAAGTAACATGCATTGGTGTGTGAAGGTTCCCGTTGTAATTATGACCTTACTGCTTGCTCGCAAGACAGTCTTCACTTATACTTGTTTCAGTCTTGCTACACATTTCACATAAACCTTAATGTTATTAATCTTGCAGAGTCATTCATCAAGTGTGGATCGCCGCAATAAAGAATGGTGGCCGACTCAAGAGGCTGTGATGACAAATTCATAAGACCCGAGCCCCGAGATGTCGCTTAATTTGTACTTGCCGCTAATTCGCTTGAGTAAGTTATCAATAAAAATTCTTGCTTCTATGGTAATTCATTGTACAATAGCCAGAGTGCCTTACAAAGACTGTTACATATGACTTAATTGTTGCAGCATGGATAGGGAAGTAATTGCTTTGTTTTTAATAAGCCACTTAGTATGCAGTAAGCATAGAAAAAGTATATTTTACTTGTCATCATTGAAAGCATGTAACTACCCTGTCGTAGAGTCGGCCATTGTAATTTTGTTACCCCTCCCCTTTTCACCCAAGGAGAAAGAAAATATTTATACAGAAAATTCTACCAACCTACCTAAGCATGCGTGCGGCCTTGCCTAACCGTGTTAGTAGGCAAAGCAAAAGAATTGACGTTTTGGCAAGTTGGAATACACTATACATGTTGAAATAGGCGGCGTGAGAAACGGCTGCACAAAAAGAAGGAATACACACCACAGCGTCATCTCGCAACTAACTTTATTAGAAATCACACAAACTATTTAAACTATGACCAACACCCGTATCTTCTCACATAATTGACAGCAAAACTGTGCACTCTAAAAAGGTGATCACACACACAATCTCTTACTATGTAATGAAACAATTCAAGAAAGAAATTTCACTGTCATGCAGTGTTGTCGAAGGTTGTCATGCAGTGTTGTCATGCAGTGTTGCTTACACATTGACTGCCTTTTTTGTTGATGATAGTAAGACTTTAGAATCTCTCTAGTGACCTGATTGTTATGTCTCAAATTATAAATGGTATCACCAAAGATAGGGGTGCATACATGTTCAGAACGTCTGGTAAATTGGATGTACGCTCTGCATTCTAGTGAGCACTCATGTTCTTGCAGCCTTGTATTCAGGCAACAATCTGATTGTCTGGACGGGATTGTTGTAAATGCTGTTTTGAATTGACCTGGTTGACCTGGCACAGCAGTAGCACAGCCAGTGATTACGAAGATAATTGAAGTCGCTGAAAAGCAAGGAAATGTGAATCCAAACAAGTTTGCAGGAGCATATAGACTTATCAGGTCTTAATTTGGTCAAACAAAGGAGTGCATACCCAGAGCCTACATGTGCCATTTTCTTGTTGAAATGCTGGGAGCTATGCAAACAAGAAACGTCTGTATCCCCTGACCCCCCCACTGATTTACGCCACTTCAGAGCTCACATTGCAATGATTTACATGCTTCGCTTAACTGATGGTGTAAAACATTGCCAGTTGGATCGTCATATAACTCACAGTACTTTCTGTCATTTTGTTTTGATGTGAACACTTACGTGACGCAAAATTTGTGCAAAGGTATTATAGTTAGACAAAATGCCCCAAGATGTCACTACCAGCTCTGCCACCGCCCAATGGTTCCAGTAACCCGTACAAACGCAAACGTTAAGAACCAGTAGCGTACTCAGAAATCCCCCCCCCCCCTTGCTTCTGGCTACGCCAGTGAAGTCTACGGGCAAACGAAAATTCTCAGGCATTGGTGTAAATCATGGGGGGCCAGGGTGGTCCTGAGCCCCTTTGTGTTGTTCAGGCTGGTGGGGGGGGGGGGGGGGGGACACACCTTGCAAGTGTCCCCCCTTGAGATTTAGCTTTAGAACATCGTATATTTGAATTATTGACAGTTAAGCATAGCGCATTCAACTTTCGACTGCTCCAAACACTGAATAGAACAATGCAGTTGCTCTAGTTGGGACCCCATGCTCGTTTTTTGAATTTTATTTCAAGTCATGGTTAAATTCTTATGTAAATAAAAATACAACCCTTATGTATAAAAACAAAATGGCCGCCATGGTCCGATATGTGTCCCCCCTTGTGATTTTTCTGGATTTACGCCACCGTACTCAGGTATCTAAAACTCCCTCGCTTCTAAGCAACTAAGCGTACTCTGTTACAACTCCAGAGCACGATAGTTTTCTGAGTCGCCGTGCTAATGCACGGTATTCAAACAACTTGCTGTGTATGAAAACGTGGGAAGTAGGAGAAAACGAACCCACAGGGAGATTCATATGCATGGTGGTACCGGGCGTCGCAAACGACTCGAACATACATCGTATGAAGACATCGCGTAGACAGTGTATTCTTCTAAAGACACTTAAAGATGTACTGCACTGTTTTTCCTAGGTGACGACGACGACACTGCTCGAACAAAGCTCGTAAATATATTTAGCCGAGCCGCCCGAATGTGTAAATTTGGCGCGTCCAGAAAAGACGAGTACTGATCAAGACTCGCGACAGTCTATTCTTCTAAGGACATATAAAGATGTACCGCACTGTTTTTCCTAGCTGACGACACTGCTCGAACAAATCTCGTAAACATGTTTAACCTTCAGAGCCTTCCAAACGTTTAAATTTCGCGCGTCCAAAAAATACTTGTCGTCATCAAGACTCGGGTAGCATAATCCCTGACGTCACGAGACAGCGCGTCGGCTGCTGCCCCCTACCGGCGGCGGCCTCCGCGGCCCGCGCATCGCGCGCATGTTGACCAGACAAGTTCTGACTGTCGTCCGCGATGGGATACGAGCCGTGTGTCGTGTTTTGAGAAAAAAAGTGTGGTGAATGTTGGTGCTGCCATTCTGCCGCTTGGATTTTTCTTGCACACTGCTCCGCATCGGACATACGTGATTTTTTCACCGGCCCGCTCGGGACTCTGCACTGGGAGATTGCAACAGGTGAGTCGCTATTCACCTCACCGAGTTTAGAAAAGCGCGCTGGAAGTTTGAACGTCGGTACGGCTTGCGCTGCGCGTTTAGTGGAAGCGGCAAAGTTTGAAACGCCTTGAAACCGGTAAGCGCACCAAGGCCGCGACAACGAAAGCGAACACACACAGCGCTTGTCAGTATGTCATTTTACCAACTAGTTCGGACCCAGAGTCGAGTTGAAACACCGATCAACGCGAACGACACGTTTCGACTTCCAACTAATCACTTTCTGCCTCGCCGTTTTTCGCTGTAAACGTTCAAGCTCTCGCTTTTTTTTGCAACATTCACATAAGTGTGAACAGCGCGAACGTTAGACTTGGACGTAGAAAAGACACGGGCAAGGTGCTAACCATACCAACTATTGGTTTTCTTATCAGTGTGCTGTTACTGAACATTGCGATAAGGCCTACCGGCCACTTTGACAACAAGCATTACCTAACATGTTTCTGTTGTTAGCCACGGCTGATGTTTTAAGGGACCTGCCCCCAGTAATTTTTATTCTGCACATAATTTATATCGAAGGAAAATCGCCGCTCTATTTCCTACGAATGAGCCTGAGCAGTGGACCTTCTTGGAACACGTTGTCTTGCAGCAAGGGAATTTCGGTTTCGTGTTTGGAAAATTTCGATGAAATGTAACACATGTTGCTTGTCAGATGTTTGCTTCACGTCAGGGTGTGATGTGGTCTCTAGCGCTTTCAGTATTACCGTACCCGCCGTTTCATAATAGGAAAAAGTAATCGAGAATATTAACGGTGTGGTAGCAGTAATAGTATTAATCGGAAAGTAAAAAAAAAAAAAAAAACAGGCCTTTTTTTTTTTCACTGTACAGCACACCTTCCCAAATTGTCTTGCGTCCTTTCGCGAACATGATCGAAGTAATGAATACAAGAAAGAAGAATATTTAAGCAGGGGCGTAGCCAGAAATTTTTTTCGGGGGGGGGGGGGGTTCAACCATACTTTATGTATGTTCGTGCGTGCGTTTGTATGTGTGCGTGTATATATACGCAAGCAAAACTGAAAAATTTCGGGGGGGGGGTTCGAAGGAAAACCCCGACACCCCCCCCCCCCTTGGCTACGCCCCTGTATTTAAGTGACATTTACAACACTGTGCGTAATTTACTGATGCGTACGGACTGAAACGAAAAACTGAATTGTGCTGCCGCTGAAGTGATGGAGACGTGATTTCCTTGCTCGAACTGAGGCGTCCGTTCGCCGATCCGGTTGTAACGAAATGCGCGTAACCCAGCGTGTCTAATCTACCTGCGCACCTAATTGGTTCATTAACCGTCGCGACGGTCGTGCAGTGCACGTGGTTGCTCCTTTTTCTTTTTTTTTTTCTTCTTGCTTAGTGTTAATTCGGACGGTTGCATAGCTGCTTGACCTAACGAAATATCATGAGAGAATGCGCGCGCATCCTTTCTTTCTTGGTGGGGGGGGGGGGGGGGGGGGGGAGGGACAGTTTAGTTGTGTAAACGAACCTCGTGTTGCCAGAAGTCTCTTTCCGTTATCTCCTTGCCCTGAACAGTAGTTGGTTATTCTTGCGAAGTTCGTCACCGTGACAGCGTAGGCGAAGCATTTGACTAGCATACGTGGAGTTCGTGGCACTGTTTTCGAGAAATTTCAATATTTAACTCGGTGCCCGCAAACATACGCACTTCTTTTTTCTTTTTTTTAGAAGGCAAAACTTCATGGTTGGATTGGAGCGAAGTGCGCGCCATTGCTTCCACCATCTTTGCGGCGTTATTGCGAGGGGAAAAAAAAAAAAATGTCGTGTTTTAAAGTTCTCTTAGAAAATTAAAGTTAACAGAGCAGGTGGAATAAGGCTGACAGAATTAACAAAACGTATTTTCTGAGGGAATGTACTAGCGAGATGAGATTGCTTCGTGGTCACCAGCGCTACAAGACAGTACGGGACGAAATGTGAGGGATAACTCAGGCTCTGCGCCCCGCCACGGTGGTCAAGTGCTTATGGCGCTCGACTGCTGACCCGAAGGTCGCGCGATCGAATCCCGGCTGCGGCGGGTGCATTTTCGATGGAGGCGAAAATGTTTGAGGCCCGTGTACTTAGATTTAGGTGCACGTTAAAGAACCCCAGGTGGTCGAAATTTCCGGAGCCCTCCACTACGGAGTCTCTCATAATCATATCGTGGTTTTGGGACGTTAAACCCCAGATATTATTATTAACTCAGGCTCTGCGCCGATATCTTCGTTGATAAATCCTTTTATCTCGTCACGTCTATCGACGCTGGTTTCCGGAATCTCGAAGCAAGCAGCGTCATAGAAACCGACCTCTTCTGCGCGGCGTCCCAGCTAAGTTTAGCGAAGCTTTAAAAAAAAAAAGAAAGCTAAAATTCGGGCAAAATGCGGTGTTTGGTCATCCGTCCCCTTTCGCCAACGACACTGTTTGTGCATCAGTGAATTCTTGTGATCAAAATCTTAAAGTTTATGCGAGGTTCATTCCAGCATTGTGCCTCATATTATATAACAATATGCAGTTGCTAATAAGGGCTAATAAAGTATGTGCAGAGGTCTCGGGGTGGCGGGTTCGATCGCCACAACGGCTGTCGCATTTCGACGGAGGCGAAATGCCAGAGGCCCCGTGTTCTGTGCGATGTCAGTGCACGTTAAAGAACACTAGAGGATCAAAATTTCCGTAGGCCTCCACTACGGCGTAACTATATCGTGGTTTTGGCACGTGAAAACTCCATATATTATTGCATTACGAAGAGCGAACTGTCGCCAACAGATAAAATTAAATGTTTATATGCAAAGCGGCGGCACACCCACGAGATAGGACATCAAGGTGACCACTGCACACCAACTTATAATCAAAAGAGCGCGCGAAATTTACTCCTGCCGATTTCGCACGGTACATGCGCAAACCTTCTGTCGCACGACTCGCACAACTGATATCTGTTGACCGTCAGTGCACCGTCCTTCAACGTCGCTCGTTTCAACAACAAGCGACATTGAAGATTCAAATCTGCAATGTCATTCGTTCCCGTATCAGTCATCATTTCGTGGTGCATAATGGCTGAGCCATTAATTAGAATCGGTGGGTCGGCCTGTCCTGTGCCGATGACCACGGGGTTTTTCTTTCTCTGACGACCGACCGCATCGCCCGACGTCTCGCCACAAAACCAATCGCTTTTACGCGCTCATTTGGCTGCGAGCCGGTACTTTTCAAACTGCGCTTTAGATACTTCGGAACGTCGCCACCACGCAGAGATCTGTATCAATGCAGGATCAGGTATGTATCCAGGCTCCTGGACTGGTACCGCATGTATTCCTGTAAGGGCCGCACTGCCCTTAATTACAAGGTGTCGGCCGCCTTTCTCCACAAAAAGCTAACGCTGTGGTTTTCGCGATGAATTGATTCATTCGTAAGCCGTGGGATTCGCAACTGGGCAGTCGCCAGCAACCCATGGCGCTGAAGTTCCAATTGTTATTTCAGAAGATTTTCGTCGATAGGTATACGGCGTTGCTTGAAATCAGTGCTTAAAGGGACACTAAAGAGCATAACGATTTTTCTCATATTGGTAAAGTACTCTTTCACGATGCCAAAAACACCATGTTTCCTGCAAGAAGACGCTTAGTAAGCGAGAAAACACGCAAAAACAAAATGCGGGTGGCGACTCCACCTAAATGTTACCGCACCATTCGCCGTGACGTCACATATTTTGATGGCGCCTACTAGGAACTACGTAGTTCCTAATCGATAAAAATGAAGTGCATCGTCCTCTGAGGTGTCCATAGACTTAACATACCAAGTTTGGGGTAATTTTGTTGAGCCAATGGCGCCAATATACGATCAATGGACTTTGAAATCCGTGACGTCACGCGTGTAGATTTCGGCGCGAAATTTAAATATGAAACTTTGAACTTGATTCTCTCCTCTATTAATAAATCTATGATGGCGACATTAGACTTCTCAGAGCACAATTTATCGATCTAAACCAATCCATTGTTCCTCTTTAGTGTCCCTATAAGCTCAAAAAGCGCGCTACTTTGGGAGAGGGGGGGGTGTTGTAACCCACATGGGCAGTTTGCATGAATCGTTAAGGAAGAAAAACTAGGCTTTCTCTATGTATGCATCTATGTGTGAACGAAGGGGGTGTTTGGCAAAGCAGTTCTGTGAAAATCCATGCGGACTTTCGCAGAAGGGAAAGCTCCTTATTTCACGAAAAGTTCGTCATGGTCCGGGATTCGATTCCGGGACCACCACATTTTCCCGGGTCAGTCGTGCCGCCGATTCAGCTAACCATGGAAGTTATTACCAAACGGCAGAGCGAAGGGCGCATTAATCGACTACTCGATATCCATGCTTGAAATGCCTACCAGCTACGGTGGTCTAGTGGTTAAGGTGCTCGAGTGCTGACCCGCAGGTCGCGGGATCGAATCCCGGCCGCGGCGGCCGCATTTTCGGTGGAGGCGAAAATGCTAGAACTTAGATTTAGGTGCACGTTAAAGAACCCCAGCAGGTCAAAATTTCCGGAGCCCTCCGCTACGGCGTCTCTGATAATCATATCGTGGTTTTGGGACGTTAAACCCCAGCAATTATATTATTATCATTATGCTTGTAAAGATGATGTAAAGATGGGAGCTGACGGATTCAAACACAATTTTGTAATAAAGGTTGAATAAGCAGAGGTAAAGTGCCTCAGACTGGCTGGCCGACGTTTCGATAGGTTCCTTGTCATCATTTCCGGGCTAGTTTTTAACGCGTTAGTGGTTTACATCACGTTGTGTCGGTGCGGTACCTGAGAACACGTGACGTCAACCACTAACCATCTCAAAACTAACTCGCAAATGATGACTAATAGTCTTCGACCAATATTGATCCAGCTATCGAAACGTCGGCCAGCCATTCTGAGGCAGCAGTTTATCCAACTTTTATTGCTAATTTTTTGCTACTAAGATAGGGCTGTGGCGCTTATATGCGACACTACACGGTACATAGAACGCGACCGGTTGGAAAACCTTTTTGCCAAGGTGGCGTTCGGCCAAGAACACAAGCACGGCAGTTGTCACTGCAAGCACCGAGACATATTCATCGACGAAGGATGAAAACTGGATCACACCGCGCGAAAGCGTGCCCTACGTACACGTATATTTCGACCTCAGTGACACCTTTGCGACGCAAGTTGAATAACTATTGTGGTCAAGCTTCTCGTGCTAACATTCGCGCACTCGTGCTTTTCCTGCTTTTTCTTTTTTTCTTCATTTCTTTTATCTCACATCGTTTTCGTCGTCACGATTTGAAATTGGTTCCACGTTGTCTATACGTATCAGTTACAGATGCAGTGTTCGTTCTCGCGTGCGCACGTCTCGGACCACTTTGTCTTTCCGCGATGTGCCGTCTTGCTGCAGTCGTTCAAATGTTCCTTGCGTGGCGTCCCTTTGTAGAATAATGCATCCCGAGAGCATGGCTTCGTTAGAATCTCGGATTGCTTTACCCACTACTTTTCTTTCTTTCTTTCGCGTTGCACAGTGCCTTCTCCTTCACTTGCTACAGGCTACAACGACGGTCGTGTTCATATTCGGGCAACAATGAAATGTGGCAGCGTGAAACGACTAGTGACCTCGATAAAAGGTCAGATTGCCATATCGGAAACGGCTTATCGCCACCATCGAGAGTGCATCAGTAACTGGAAAACGGCGTATACAGATACGCATATGACCGGCGTTCCTTCGAGGGCTGCATTTCAGTACTCTCGCTGGTGCCGAGTTTTTCGCCAACTATGCCGCCGCCATCACTGAAATATGCAAGTCAGACTCATAGGAGCTTCAATTAAAAAGGCTTCGCACACACGGATGTCCCGTTTCGCTGCATTTTTCTTTTCTTATTGCAGTCCTCACGTATCCTCAGTGCTGGGGTGGAAGTCCCAAAGGAAGTCCACCAGTCTCTGAAATAGAACAGAATGCAGGTGTGCCGACAATGGCTCCCCCAAGAAACGTACGCAAAGAGTGGCACCCGAGATGCCTGCCCTGTCTTTAAAAAAAAGAAGGATATCCGTCCAGCTACTTAAACGTGAAATCTTTCGGATTGTCGCCAGGGTAATGGACTGATGACGCGGCGCGTTCCTCAGAACAGCGGTGATGGCAGCTGTCGCATGCCGGTACACCTGCAAGACAGCGCAGCGCAAAACGCCGAACTACAGAAACGATAGACGAACTGCGCACTGCGAAGGTCGTGGGTTCGGTTCCCACTGTCGGCGGCCGTGAAACAGCACCGAAGAAGGAGGCGCTCCCTCTCTACGATGGAAAGGTCCCAAGCGCTGCCTCCGTCGCCGCATCGCTTTTGACAACTCCCGCTTTCGACGACTTCGGGGCCAACCACCAGCGGTGGCTTTTTCGTGGAGTCAGGGCATATCCAGGCGACAGCTGGTAACGTCAACCGGTCTGCAGGAACGCACTGCCGAGCGTCCACATTCCGACGGGCTTTCGCACATCGCGGCGAAAAGGCGCGACTCCACGGCATACCACGGCCTGAATAGGAGAGGTATTTGGTATGCCCCTCTGTTAGCACTGAAGAAGGGTCCGAGTGGGACCCGAAACGGGGGAGGGGGGTTATCCTTCTAGGAAAGTTCAGAAGTTTCTACACATAGTTTTCATTGACGTCACCGTGGTCGACATCTTGAAGTACTAGCTGGTTGACATGCGAACGCGCGGAGCAAGAAACGGTGACGGCTCGCCATCAGATTAGTGCCGGTGCCACCAAGCATCTTGCATACCCAAACCCTCGCGTACCTTTGTGTTATCCCTTGGCGCGGCTGGCGAACAGACCAGAGCGGGCAGAGCATAAAAGAACCGGGGGACCGAATGGCTAGGTGTCCTCCCCTACACTGACACTCCAATGAGATAGAAGTCACGGTGGCCGCCATGTTGAGGTGCTAGCACAGAGAACCTGTCTGTGACCAGGGGCGTAGCCAGGGGGGGGGGGGTTGCAAGCAAAAATTTTTCAATTTTGCTTGCGTATATATATACACACACATACAAATGCACGCACGAACATACATAAAGTATGGTCGAACCCCCCTCCCCCGAAAAAAATTTCTGGCTGCACCCCTGTCTGTGACGTCACTCACTACCTTGTTTGGTGTCCCTGTGTTTTAACCATAAATACCGTTATTGCGTGCTGTGTTACAGCTACTCTTTTTGTGAACTCCTGTCTTTCGGAGCGCACAGCCTACGTGAAAGGTGCGCGCGGAATCGCCGACAGTGAACGGAGGAATGCTGAACACCGCCACGTCAGCTTTCGAATGGTTAAAAAGAAACAGAAAAAAAGGACGTCAGCTTTCGAATGGCTAAAAAGAAACAGAAAAAAAGGACAAGTTTATTGTTCCCGGCATTCCGGAACCCTAACAAACTCGGTCCCCTCTTCAGGGTGAACCAGAGGATAATGAGCTTCTTTGGCGAGGCTTGACATCGACTTGTTACCATGTCAAATAAGTGAAACCAAAGCGGTACCCTTGCGGGAATGCATGGAGGGACTCGACAGTTCGTTCACTCCAGCCTTCCCTCACCCTTTTTCCCGCTGTGCGCACGCGTAATCGTTGTGGTCTTGCGTTGCGCGATCATTCTGTTGTACAAGCGTTGTCTATGCATCTAATCGGCCCACAATGTCGTTACCGCGTCTCGGACTGAATCACTCTGGCATTTCGTTCGCATTGAAGGGTTCTTCATGCATTCGCCTAAGACGACTCGAAGGCGAAAGCCAAATTCTTCTTCTCAGCCTTTCAATACATAGTAATTCATCCTAGCTTCAGCATAGCAATTCACTATGTGTAATACACAATGCTATAGTCTAGGGGTGTCAAACTCGCCTCAGCTAGCGGGCCGCAGTCACGAAATTTAGGCCCGCAAGGTCCAGGACAGTCAAAAAAGGTTGAAGCGGGGGAGGGGGTGGTGGTCAGAAAACACGTATAAAATATTTTACTTTGATTTTAAAGTTTTCGTGACTGAGCATCGGCATGCCAGCCCCACCGCAGTGTCAGCACAGTTCCACAGAGTTCGCAAACTCTGTGGCCTGCATGCAGCCTAAAATCACAGAAATCACTGTCGGGGTCACTGGACGACAATTTATTCATTGCTGCTAACGTGTATCACGAAGAGTGACAGATCTGCCGCTAGTAAATCGGGAGTTGCTGTCTGCAGTGACACTACAGTGACACGTCACTAAGAAGCCGCCCCCTCGATATCGAAACCGAAAGTGCTTTTTTTTTTAATGTAACGGTATTAAAAATATATTCGATGAATTCCCAGGTACCACAATACTCTTTTAGGGTTCTCGATACCAGTGTTTTCATCTAGAGCAATGATTCGAAAATATTTAAAATTCGTGTCGGTACTCCTTCAATTCGTGTCGGTACTCCGACTGTAGTTACGGCTATAGGTGGCATGAGCCACCGTCCGATCAAAAGGGTGCAGCCTTATTCGTCCGCCGTCCATCCGCAAATAGGCCGTGCGAAAGTTGGAGGAGGAAATGTCCGGCAAGCGGGATAGTGTGTGTACAGTATACGTCCAGCGATTAACAGCGGCTATCGCGTTCCCATGCGCTTTTTTTTTTTTTTCGAGCCATCTTGCTTAATTCGGGCGACGCGTTCTCTCACTCTCATTTTTTCCGTGTGGAACGTCCGCGAGTGTTTCTCACGACACGGGTCTCAGATGGCGTTCCTTGCCTTCCCTAGGGAACGCACCGCGACGGATGAAGACGAATCGAGTACGCTGGACTAATCGGGTCTTATTCGCCTAGGTGTGGCCAGCCACTAAGGCGGTGCGCTGCGGTGCACGTGGACGCGGGTTCGATTTACGACCACCGAATTCAGGTGCCAATATCCCATTGTATATTGCGTACGGTCGCGTGTCCGATCTGCTACCCAATAGGGGGGGGGGGGATTGCGTCTCCTGCTGGCCATCTCTAAATCGAGCGCGCTTTTCTTCAGTACACCCAACAAGCGGCGCACGTGGAAACAGGAAATAAGAACGTCATCGCTTGCTGCCGCGCTTTCTCTCGGCCTAGCGTAACGCGCGCGCTTTTAGACACGCTCGGCAGAATCCGAGCGAGGAAAAAAGGCAACGCCGCGCACGCGACCAGCGCAACGCGCGCGCTACGCCCTCAACACCCATTCTTCTCTTCAAGGGGTGGAGGCTGTAAAGAAGTCGCCGCGAAGAAACGAATCTACATGCCACGCTGCTCTGAAACGGCCAGACTCCGTCCGGCTCAACGCAGGGAACGCATAGAAGAGAACGAAGCCGAGGAAGCGAGAGCGTGTAAGAGATTTCTGACCCCGATCTGCTGCTGCCTGCCGGGGCGGCGTAAGCGTGTCCCTCGTGTGTGTGTGCGCAGGCATACGCACAACTTCGCACGCGCCTTCCGTTTGAATGCAGTGGTGAGGTTGGTTGCAGTATATTTCGTTGTGAAGAACTGCGCCGTGTCGGTGTTTGCGAGCGTGAAAATAAAACGTCGCGTGACTGCGTGTACTGTGTTTCCGGTATACTTTCGGTTTTCGACGTCCGCCCTTTTCTTTTCTGTACGCGTTTAGTTTTTCAATATGCGGATTGCCTTCCAGTTGCTGTCCGAACAAGACGAAGGCACCGTATTCCGTCCCTACATTAGAGAGCTTTGGTTTGTCCGCAAACCCCTTTGCGTTAGCGTGTAGCCGTAAACGTGAGGCCGGATAGGGGGTGCCATCTGGAGGGGGGCAAGAGATGAACCTGGCAAGCAATTGTTGAGGCAGAAACGCGGTGCATTTTGCTTTTCTGCATATGAAAATTCTCTGTAACTAATACCGAATGAGTTGCCTTTTAAAACCTTTTTTCCTCTCGGGCACTAGGCGAAAACATGCAAACGTGTCTATAAGTGTGGTTGCAAACAAAGCGTCACATTATGTCGATACCATCGCCCGGTAAACCCCTTTGCGTATGCCGGAATACCGGATAAGCTAAAAAGCCTTATTTTCGAGACAGATATATATATATGCGGTTGACTGGAGGCGGCGATGTCTCATATGAGACGGAAAATATTTTCAATTGTCTGTCGTCAATTCGACAGATGTATATGAGCTAGCGTGTGTTGCCCGCAAAGTGATTGTCTTACAGAGACCTCTATTTGCCCCCCCCCCCCCCCCTTCGCATATTTTTTTGAAGGGACGGACAAACACCGTAAACCCATCTTAGAAAGGTTGCAGCGCACGCACACCAGGGGCGTAGCCAGAAATTTTTCTTTTTTTTTTTGGGGGGGGGGGGGGGGGTTCAACCGTACTTTATGTATGTTCGTGCGTGCGTTTGTATGTGTGCGTGTATATATACGCAAGCAAAACTGAAAAATTTCAGAACGGGGGTTGAACCCCCCCCCCCCCCCCCCCCCCCCTGGCTACGCCCCTGACGCACACTGTTACAGAGTGATGTACAAACGAGAGACAGCGCTGATACAGTAAACCCAGTTTCCAGCTATTTCACCGCTGTCACAGTAAGCCGGATATTTAGGGGAAAAAAAAAGACCGGATAAAACTGGTTCCGGAAAAGAAACGTCGCACACACACACGACCACGCTTCCAGAACCACCCAAGCTTGCCGACGATTCCGTTTGCTGCTGCTTGCGCTTCACTGCGTTGCGTGTTCGCTCTTTGCGCGGGAAAGGCTTATACGTATAAAGCCCGCGCGCGCTTGCAAGCCGTGCGCGGTGGCGCTCACGAAACTGCATTGCATTTTCGGGCTAAACTTGGCTTATAACGGTCGCGTGCTGTATCCAGATTTACTGGTAGAGGAAGCGGACTGCGCGCAGTTTATAGATTCAGTACGTAGCGGCATGCTACGTACTCGCAAAATGTTCGAGGAAGAAACATTTGTACAAAGGGAAGGTATAGTGCGCGTGCGCGTGATGGCGCGGGAACTCTCACGGTCTCGTTACAATGCATGCGGCATTAAAGTTACTGTATTTGGCTCCCTAAAGGTAGCGTATGCAGTAATTCTACGCGGCACAAGCACACGAGTCCGCTCTGCGAGGCAGAGTAGAGGTAAGTTAAGACGGGGAGTTCGGCGGCATATGGTTGGGATTTACGGTAGAGCGAAATAAACGCCGTGTTTCCTTCGTTTTCGTCATTTTTTTTTTTTTCAAGCGGTGTTTAATTTGCGCAGTTTCATGTGTGCTCTACGGTTAGAAGACGTACGTTTTCTTTTTATCCCTCTCTTTACGTTGGTGTTCTCGATTGCTGACCCGAAGGTCGCGGGATTCGAATCCCGGTCACGTTTCGATGGAGGCGAAATGCTAGAGGCCCGTGTGCTTAGATTTAGACGCATGTTACAGAACCCCAGGTGGTCTAGATTTTCGGCGCCCTCCACTATACGGCGTGCCTCTTAATCACATCGTGGTTTTGGGATGTTAAACCCAACAATATATTGTATATTACTCTTAACCTTGCTTTAGTCACGTGAAAGTCGTTGAAGTTATCCACAGTGTTCTGCTAACAAGAACTGAAATTTGGTGTAGTCTTGTAGGTACCCATACTTGAACAAGAAGTGCAGTAAGACAACGACACAAGAAGGAACAAGCTCTCGTCTAGTCTTCTTATTCCTTCGTGCGCCGTTGTCTTACGGTGCTTCCTGTTGAAGTCTGTCCTTGACTAAGGATTCTCTCACAGTCTGGGTCGCTTTGGAACGTTAAACCCCATAAACCAGCCTACCTACCTACCTACCACGATCGCTAGCTTACAGCTAGCGCCCTTTGTTGTTCTTGACAGCATGAGTGGACGTATAGCTACTCTGGCGGAAGTGCTTCTTTCGCGTGCGTTTCCGTAAAAGGAAAAAAAAAAAAAAAACTCCGTCAAAGCGAGAAAGGGAACTGGAGTAAAACGGCAACTTGGGCGAGTTGGTATCGGTTCATACTTCAAATATCAGCGCACCAACAAAACGAGCACACTAAAGCGGAGGAAACGACGCACACAACAAGCGCTGACTCGCAACTGAAAGGTTTATTCCACATCACACACACATATATAAGTAAACGTCAAATGCAGCACACGTGACAAGGATTGCCGCCGCTGTCTTTTCTAAGTAAGATGAGTAAGATGAATTATGGAAACACCTGTCGCAAGAAAATCAATTCTTTGTCGCACAGATCAACTGACGCCTGGCTTACACAATTATCTTTTTCCTTAACAATGTGATAGGATTCCGCCACCTCCCGATTAATCTGTTGCCAGTGCTTATAGACAATCCTCGTATCTGTGAAAACGGGGGAGCAACCACACGAACGAACGTGCAAAGCCAGATTAGAGCTCGCCACTGTTTTCAAAGAAGCATGTGTTCCTTAAGCCTCGTGTTATACACCGTCCCGTCTGTCCATAATACGTTCTACCACAAGAACGCGCCTTTGATTTTCTGCGACAGGTGTTTCCATAATTTCATCTTACTCATCTTACTTAGAAAAGACAGCGGCGGCAATCTTGTCACGTGTGCTGCATTTGACGTTTACTTATATATGTGTGTGATGTGGAATAAACCTTTCAGTTGCGAGTCAGCGCTTGTTGTGTGCGTCGTTTCCTCCGCTTTAGTGTGCTCGTTTTGTTGGTGCGCTGATATTTGAAGTATGAAAGGGAACTGCTCGCGCAAGGCGGGAGTAAGGAACCCCAGAGGTCTCGTCACCCGCATACAATACACGTTTATTTGCACGCGCCTTTTTACAAACAGATGGCATTCTATTCAGCCTGTAACTAAAAAAAGGATAAAGAATACAAACAAGAAACTGATAGCAAGAAATGAAAGCGCCGAGATGGGCCTGTATAGGTTCTTCGCTAAGCAGGAAAACACGAAGAAAAGAAAGAATAATCGAAACGACAGGCGCGGCATCAGCAACAACAACGCGTGACGCAACAAGCGGGATCGCGCAACAAGCGGGCTGTCGGTCCGCGCTCAGAAAACAAGGGGTCCGGTGCGGTATACAAGGCGGGGGTGGTCTGTTTGTTCTGTAAAGAAAAGCGCTGTGCTACGAACAACATCAAGTTTGTGTCGGCTCTTTCAGTCGCGGTATTAAAAAAAAAGGAAAGAAAGAAAAACAAGACCCCTTTGTGTAGGCGGATGGAAGACGCTTCCTTTCTCTCTTATCAGGGTTGTTATCGCAACGCGTGTCCTTTTCCTCCTCTTTCACGGCGATGTGTTTTCTCCGATGTTACGCGTGATTACGTCCGAGGCGGCGGAGCGTAGCTTTTTGGCGTAGACCTGGTTTCAAAAGGAGTTCCGACTTTTCTTTCTCTTTCCTTCTTTCGGTCCGTACCGTCGGCCGCAATGCGACTTGCCCGTTGCGTGCGGAAAACGCTCGAGTGGTCAGCCAGTGCTGTGCGGCTTCTCTTCCGTGTGGAGTGAGCGGTGATGCTTCGCGCGTGTCCAAGACCTGTGTGCTGCGGCGACGTTGCAGACCACGCGGGTGGGACGCACGCAGAGGTTGTTGTTGGTAAGGGGAAAGCCTTAGACGCCTCGTCAAATAGGAAAGTGACCGTCAGAGTCAACGCGTGTTATGCAACAAATCATGTGATGCCATCATCCTACGACGTCACAGGTCGCCAAAATCTGTGACGTAATGACGTGGCATCGCTGCGTGGCCTAGTGTGGGCCGATCCCGGAGGCACTGCAAAACCACGCGAAGTGCAAATAAGCATTCGGGGAGATGGCGACGGCATCAGTACAATCGAACAAGGTGATTGCTTTCACCTTCGAGTCGTTGCCGTGCGAGACTTTGCTATTGTTGTTGGTGGTGGCGACGTTAGAGCAGGCCGGTTTATGCTGGCATCATCTTTTATTTCAGGTTCTAGTATATATTAAAATACACAACACTTGTTAGACCCATATTTATGGGCTAGTAGGGGGTCCCCGGTATTCGCGCACCTTATTTTTGGTACGTACTGTTCGTGTTCGCGCCGCCTGACGCCGGATTTTGCACCTCGTTAACCATGCAAGTCCTCACATGCCTTCACATATCAGCTGCTATTAGAATGAAAACTGCTCATCCATTCCTCTGCGGAATACGGAACGGAAATTGCCAATTATCGCAATTTCGATGGGTCAATATTGTCGCGTTCTCCTTATCTTCGACGTTGACGAATCAGCATGGCCTTCCGATTAAGTGCTCTACTCAAAGCGCGGGCTGTAAGCTTTGTAGCGATTGCCTGAATCGGAGGGCAGGCCGAGACGCGTGGTGTTGACGTGTCCGGATATTGCGCGTAGGCTATCGTGTCGACACGACGTCCATTGTGTTTTCGCTGTTTCGGCAGGGACGGTCTCTAATTAACCACTTTCTGAGTCGACCGGAAAAGAATAAGTACCGGCGAGCGGGCAGTGCTCATTGTTCTAGTTGAAGCAAATGAACACACATACACAACACAAACGAAAAAAAAAAAAACCAAGACATCCACCACATGTGGCACCTATTCAATATCGTGTAGTTTTGTGCGCGTCAGTTCTTAGCAGTGGCGTAGCCAGGGGGGTCGCTTGGAGGTTCAAAACCCCTTGAAATTTTTACATTTTGTATATGTATATCACGTACACGCGAACATACAAGGATACGCGCGAAAATACAAAGATGGAGGGTCGATCGCCTTCGAGGGCCACATTTCTATACACTAGCCGGCGCCGCGTTTTTCGCGTACTATTCCGCCACCACCTAAATCTGTAACTCTTGAAGCTTCCCTAAAAGAAAAAAGAAAAAAAAAAAAGCCACCGGGACCAATCTGCAGCCTTGGCAGTGCAGACAATCAGGATGCGATCCGCGCTGTCGGTCGTGGATCACATACATACACGAACTACAAGTGGTTCGGTGAAGGGTATGAGTGTTTTATGGGCGCGATTTTTACGACTCCCGAGGTGCCTCCCCGTAACGCGAGCTCTATACATCTATACGCCGTGGCTTGTTTATAAATGGGGGCAGTAATTTCTTTACTACGTGCCTTCACTGCTGCTCGTCGTCTCTTTATCCGTCCTTGGGACTCGCCGCCATTCGAGAATCTTCGTGTACCGGAACTCTTCTTGACGAGGAAGCTATGTAAAAAAGAAGACCGTGCCAGCTTGACCGGAATACAAATACACTGTACGTACGCAGTGCGCGCGAGCCTTCCGGTGCGAATTCACCGCGTGACGAGTTTTGCTCGTAAAGCACGCGCGGACTTGCGCATGCGCGCACTCCCTTTTGGCTCAGTGGCGTTGTGCTGCAGCAAAGGACGACGAAAGTCTTGGGTTCGAATCTCTCTTTGTAACGGTGACTGCACTTCGATGGGAGCTGACAGGCGAAGGTGCCCGCTTGGAATTTAGGTGCGCGTTAAGCGACGTCGGGTGGTCGATATTAACACGAATTTACTCCTACTACGGCAGGGGTCTTCTCAAACTCGCCTCAGCTATCGGGCCGCAGTCACGAAATTTGGGACCCACAATGGCCGGGACAGTCCCCCGCGGGAGCGGGGCCTGTGAGGGGTGGGGGGGGGGGGGGTGGAGAGAGTTTGAACAGAATGTCGCCTAAGGTTGACGTTTGAAAGAACGCCTTTCCCATATCCCATATATGGTTCATTTCTGAAGGAATTTTGACGTCAAGTATCGAAAACCATGTCGATACTCACTTTCATAATGACTAAAATCTGGACGCCGATTCTGAAATAGTTTTCGTTCGGCGATGACGTTTGAACTCATAGTGACCGCATGGGGTGCCTCTAAAAGAAAAAAAAAATGCTTGAGACCAGTCCTGTCTCTGTAGCTTACCCGAAGAAAAAAAAAAGAGCAATTAATTTCAATATCCGAGAAAATAGTGCGAGTACCATTAAGCAAAGTCACAAAACTTTATTCCGTGTAAAGCCGCGGGCGCGTGTTTCAGACCCCTCTACTATGGAGTCGCTTGATAAAACATTTGAAACTGTACATCCGTACAGATTCGGCCTCATATTTCGATCCCATACGTTAATCTTTAGAAACACAAACGTCCATATAGATGCTCTCGCATACACGATCGCACGCGAACGTGTGCACGCAATGAAAGCGTAGCGCAGTTCCGAACTGTACTGCGCATGCGTAGAGACATGGGAGGCATGGAACACTATTTGTGGTCCTGCACGAAATGCCGAAATGTAAGGAGAGAGAAAGATTACGATGTTTTATCGAATTCCCGGAGATGTTAGCCTGGCTTATCGTCTGGCCTGCTATTCCAAGCGTCGGGGGGAGGGGGGGGGTGATGACTTCATTCTAAAGAAGGGCCTTTAGTATGACTGGTGGCACGAGGTAAGGGTGGACGCCGCTTTCCTGCAACGACTTGTGTTTCGAGCCTGAAAGGAAGTGAGAATGATTTGTGGTATTTGTTGTTAAAGTAACTGGCTCATATGCCCACGCTGAAGTCAGTTAATGCGCACAAGCAAATGACTAGATGGAGCGAGACGAAACAATAAAAAAATGAAACATTATTCATGGGAATTATGAAGAATTCTGACTGACCTCAGTGACTACGTATCATTAATTTTTTTTTGTTCTTTTCTTCCCCGATTCGATTCCTGTGTAGTGTGTAGCACCAGGGGCGTAGCTAGGGGGGGGGGGTTCAACCCCCCCCCCGAAATTTTTCAATTTTGCTTGCGTATATACACGCACACATACAAACGCACGCACGAACATACATAAAGTATGGTGAACCCCCCCCCCCCCCCCCCGAAAAAAATTTCTGGCTACGCCCCTGTGTACCACCCCTGTGACATTGCATTAGAGGCACTCAGATAGAGCAATTGGCGGCCTTGACCGCCAGGCTCAGCAACCCAGCCGCTACTACGCAACACACCACTATGCCAGTTATTCATTCAAATGCGTGCATGCTTGCAAAAACACACTTAAGAGCGCACAATCACCTTCACGTACTCGAACTTACGAGCACACAGACACTCAAACTGAAACCTTGGAGACCCGCGTACTTTTAAAACCAAGAAGTCTTCTTCTCATCCGGGCGGCTAGTTTGAAGTTCGCCGCCTGTTTGCCGCGTGCACTGTCGATAAAGAAACACACGGTGGGCCAAAGTGCACGGCGCGACCTTATCACACCCGGCGAGCCGGCCGCGTCCACGCACCGTGATTTACGGTGGGAAAAAGAGCCACTCCGTACCCATGACCTCTGGCCAGAGGACCTCCTGCTCTGCTGGGGAGCGTTCTTTTTTTTTTTTTTTTACTTATTCCTTCGAAGCCCGGAACTTGAGTTTCTAAAGTGTCTGTCGCGACTCGTCGGTAGTGGGGGTACTTGCGACGACTGCCCACATTACGATAAACAGCGAGCGCGTTTGAGTTTATTCAACCACGTGACGAGCACATGAAAATACACTGTATACGTGGTTTGGTGCAAAGGGGAAAAAAAGCTGCATTTCACTGCTTGACTGCCCCCTTCACCCAGAAAAAAAATCAAAATTACAAAAATTACAAAAAATTACAGGCAGTGGAGTCTTGTAGTGACACAAGCACTGGTCTCTTCCTAGCTTTTCCGGTCGAGTACTTATTTCTGCTTTTCCGAATATTCACAAGGTCTTCGAAAAATAGAAATCGAAAGTTCTGGTTAAAGTTCGGAGTTATATTGGTACACATAATAACGGACTATAACTCTACCCCAGAGGTCGTGGGATCGAAACCCGGCCGCGACGGTCGCATTTTCGACGGAGGCGAAAATGCTTGAGGCCCGCGAACTTAGATTTAGGTGCAGAGAACCCCAGGTGGTCGAAATTTGCGGAGTCCTCCACTACGGCGCCTCTCACCATCATATCGCGCTTTCGGGACGTTAAACTCCGGCAATTATTATTATTATTAACTCTACCCCGGAGAGGGCCAACGTCGTTTAGACGTGATTCGCCTTTTTGGCTCGTTACGCATTAATATACTTCAAGCGGATAGTTATTTGGCAAAAAGTACTTCTCCATTGTGTATACGGCTACGTAGCTGCTCGTATTATCTTGCAGACGCGTAGTGGGTACTTGCGTTATTTCGCGAAATGGTGAATTATGGCGCAGTGAGGAACTTCGGTACACGCCCTAAGAAAGCGTACCACGGCCCCGCAAAGGCGTTACTTGTCTCACGGCACGGTCGCGTTGTCCACCGAGCAGCAAAATATGGCAAGCGAATCAGAGGGCGATGCGAACGGAACCCGATAACGCTGTCGCGCTCCGCTCTGAAAGGCGTAGTTTAAGCGTCCCTTATTTTTTTTTTCAGTCCTTGTGGGCGGATTAACTGTCACGTTAATTAAGGAACAATAATTGAGTAAATACAACCTTCTCCCGCGGTATTTCTCCTTCAGAGCAGAGCTGTCTCAGCTTGCGTGGCTGCTGTCGAAGGCAGTGGAAGGTTGTTGAATTGCCTGGTTGGTCGTTGCCACATCCCAAGGATGGATACCAGTCCTCTCCTAGCAAAACAACTTGACTCTTATGTACAACAAATGTACAAACATCGGGACTTGCGCTACCTAAAGTCCCTAGATTTTTTCCCTTTTACCTAAGTACCGACAACTGCCTCCTCTCCCGGCCCTCTCTCATTCGCAGCCGGCGTCTGCCGCCATTTTCTTCCTAACTTGGAATATTTCCAAAGCCACGTGCGTGTAATGGCGAATTCCACTGGTAGAGCCGGAGCAAGTTTTCTTGCTCCGCATTCGAGAATCTGCGTTCCACTGGTCGATTCGGAGCGAGTTCGCGTTTTCCACTGGCAGATTCGGAGCAACCCACTCCGCGACGGAGCGTTCCGAGTAGCTCCGTCTTGCAGAGGCGGATTTCGCCGGAACTCCGGCAACGCGGTGCGTTTTTGGACGTTAAACCCCAGATATTATTATCAATGAGATTCGTCGGCGGCGCTTCAACGGTTGTCGGTACCTATGAAAGACGAGGGAAGAATCTAGGGACTTCAGCGCCGAAGGTGCATAGCACCGTTCCTGCGACAAGAACACACGTGGGGAGCCAGGTTTTGACACCTTGGTTGCTCTTCCCCGTTCTCCCCACGGCAAATCAAGACCACTCAGTGACGTGATTGGCCCACTGTGATTTCGGCCTCCTCCCTCTCCCTCTCTTTCTGCAGTCATTCAGCCACGTGCGAGAGAGAGAGAGAGAGAGAGGAGAGCGACCGACAAACAACATTCCTAAAAGTACGCCAACACCCACAATGGCGGTGCCGTCCATCTCCCTCGGTTACAGTGTTAAGTACCCTCGGTGTTCACTCGTCTTCCCGGTTAAACTAGCAGACCCATCAAAACCAGCCTTGGCGGCATACTATCCCACGCGATCTGTGGGACGCCTACGCATGTTGCCTGCTCTTGACTAGCTGGTTCCCACCAGACGGCCCATTTCTCCAGGAGACGTCCTCAAAAGGCGCCGCCAAGGTGTCTGCCGCTCATGCCGCCTAGCGGGCGCGGGACAATACCCGGAAGCGCTTTCTGGGAAAAAGGCATCGTCAAACCCCGCGTCGGTGCGACAGACCTTACAAATTGGTTTGGCGGAGATGATTTACTGGACGGCAGCGATGGAGAAAAAACAGGCTCTGAGTAACTACCGAAAGGGCAAAAACGAAATAAGGAGGGAAGAATTTTACGATAATTCAAGGGGAAGCTGTTTGAAGCGAGATCGGGTTGCCTTAGAACGGCCTTAGAAAGCGAGATTCAGTAAAGAAGAAGAACAATGCACGTGCTGCGGGGAAGATAAGGAAACGGCGGAGCATGTTCTGATTGAATGTGCAGACATCCACCCAGGTGTACGTTTGGGCACGAGCCTACATGACGCCTTGGGTTTTAGGGAAGCAATGGAAAGCTGAACACACCCGCGATTGAAATAAGTAAGAGACGGTTAGAGTATCGGTGGCAGAAAATTAGAAAGAAAGGACAAAAATAAATATTGGAAAAAAGACATTCTGCCGTAAAGTGCGGAGAACGGAGCTGAAAACTTAAGTTTTTTTTTTTCTGGAGTATGATAGTTTTAATTGAAGTAAGGACACTAGGCCAACACTAAGAAAAAGAAGAGTAAAGGGTTTTTTTCTTCGTTTTTTTTTTTTTTTTTTTTTTGTTGGTCGAGCCTGGTAGCACACTTGTCACCGCCCCGTTATAAAGGGGACGCTCATAGCATCCATCCATCCATGATTGAGTTCATTGGAAGATTGTGAGCAGCTGGGATTGTTGCGATAGCTGGCGGAGCAGATCTCAATCACGGACTTCTTGCTACGTTATGAAATCACTCCGTCCACGGTGTAACGACCCGCTAGACCGAGATGTACTCTGAAAGCGATGCGAGATTTCCTTGTGTATGCAACAATCTTATTGCAATTTGATTTCCTCTGCAGATTCTTCTGAGCTGTATTCAGATGCAACGTTACACGAAGGAATCGCTCGATAAGCGCCACTAGTATGCCTCGCGTATTGCGAATAAATTGCATTACTCCACGGCGGTGAATATCGGTCCCTGTTTTGTTAATGTTAACTTTCTTTGACACGCACAGTGCTATCGGTTGTTGGTAGTGTGCGTGTCACCTATTAACTGTAGAAACCGTTTCGCTATAGTACGACCCGCGTCGCCAATAGTAGCTTCCGAAAGTTTTGTAATAAAACTCCATATTTAATTTTAATTTACCGCTCTCTCTGTAGTCTGCTCCTCCCCTGGGGCGAGGCTGTCGTACGTATTTTAATCGCACGTTCTCATATTAAAATGCAAAGTTTAAAAAAATATATTTAGGCGAATTGTGCACGTACCTCTACACCGAAGCTTAATTATATTAGACGATCCACTTGTTCCAATGTCTATTCTTCTTAGCTTTTTTTTTTTTAGGAAACTGGCTTTTTAAATCAACCTTTAGGTAACTCAACGCTTACTGTTCATTATCTAACGCACCTTGTGGCTGGCACGGCTCAGCCTTACTCGATTTGGCGTCATAAAAAAACCTTATGTATCTAGAGAGACTGAGAGACTGCGTAGCGCATCGGCGCGTTAACTGTCAATACTGCGCGTAGCCATCGATCGTCACCGCCATCGCGATTGTTTTAATCTACGTGGCGAAGCATCCTGTGCCCTTGGCGACTCCTCTGGATTGACGCCACCGTGAAAGCTGCGGCTGTCTCCGCGAGTGTCACGCGTTTCCGCCGTGCCATCTCTTGAGTTACGTCGATCTCGTAGCTCGTTTCATCCGTATGATTTCCCGCGTTACAACATCGGACGACTCGTGCTCTACGTATAAAGCTTGCGGTTTTTACGAGCGCTGAAGGCTTTTTGGCATTTTAGCGGCAAATGGCTTCTTCTTATAATAATAATAATAATAATAATAATAATAATAATAATAATAATAATAATAATAATAATAATAATAATAATAATAAAATCTGCATGATAAATGCTGACAATCCGCGGATCAATTTTTGACCGTGCCGGGTTCTCAAACGGGCGTGCCTAGGAACCTCAGTAGGCGCGAGAGTTCTTGCATTACGCTCTCGGTTTCAGTCTAAAAAAGAAATAAGAAGAACGAAGTGAAATCCATGTTACGTCCCTATTCGAGTTCGCTCGAAACGAGTTAATCTGCTCCCATTGCTGCGTAGTATTTCTTGCGGCTTCGTTAACATTAGATTCACAATGCCTTCTGTTTACGTAATTGCTTAGTTGAATGCTGTAACAAGAATGCCGATATTTGAAGTTGAACGGAGATGGCTTACTGTGTTAAAGGAGTCCTGACACAAAATTTTCGCCCCGCGTTTTTTTTGCTGCAATGTGTGGCTGGGGGCCTGTTAGTCATAACACGGGCACATCGTTTGCTGCAGCGCGCGACAGATAATTAATTACAAGCTTCTCATTACCGACACAGCCTAAGTTTCGGTTTGACAGAGCTCCAAAAACGGCAAGCCGCCGGGTGCAACTATCACCACCTAGCGAGTGAAACGCTCGGTCACGTGAGCACACTGAACAGTGACGCATTTCCGCGCGGTCTGTCGTCGTCGGGTTCATCGTCTTCTGATGGCGACGATTTTTCTTGCGGCGGGGATCGAAGGAATTTTCGACGTGGCGAATCACTTCATGTTTGACCCGCTGGCGAGCAGCGATTCGTCGGGAAGCGCGTCAAAACAGAAATGGCGGCTACGACGTCATCGTAACTTGTACCGGCTGCAACGGTTACGTAGGGGAAGTAGGGGGGTCACCTCGGGTCACCTCCGAGGGTGTCAGTGCACTAGGTGCGGCCCATAATGCTGGATCGCGCTCGCGAACTTCAAAATTCATATAAAATACCTTCCAAGCTTTATTCGCTGCCGATATTTTGCAGATGGTACACGCACGTACATGGGAATCGATCCAGCAGGCTATCTCGGCCGCGAAATTTTGTGTCAGTACCCCTTTAAGACGTCAATCAGAGTTCTTGCGCGCAAGCGTTTTTAGACTGCCTGTAAGCGAATAGTTCTTGCGCACAGGGTCCTGGTTACATTCATGGCGATATTGGTAGTATATCAATACTACCGATCAACGGTCTCTCGGTCCTCTTCAGTGTGTGTAATTCAAACGCGTTCGAAGTAGCTTTTACCCAATAGAATCCACGCCGTTCAATCTTGCCAGTCCGCAGGTCTGTGATGTAGCCCCACACGATCTCACAAGCGTGCGTCTTGTAGCGGCAGTCACAGGCAAAACATTGTACTATGTAGCTCTGTACAGTATGTAGAGACCAGTTTCCTCCGCTCCGGCTCAGCGAGATATCCAGATGTGGTCGCCCCTGTACTCCTTCCTTCCTCCGCCGGTCGTAACACCGCCGGCATGCGCGGTTCCTGTTCTGCACCGTCCACTGAAGAAGCAGGAAAGCCACCCGTCCCGCATAGTAACAATGGCGACCGCAGTGGAAAACTCTCCTCTTCAAGAGCACTTCGTCTGTAACCTGCTCAGCGGTGGTCGTGACCGGTCATACATACCGGACTGGCCGGCATCGTTGCAGAGCCCCGCACTTTCTACTTCATCGGCGCGGCAGCTGTCCGAAGGGGCAGGACGCTGCCCCCCCCCCCCCAGCCTCCGTGAGGTCCAGGTGATCCCTACCCCACCAACACGCCTAGTGGTGCGTCCCCTCTTGCTCACCCCCGGTCCCCTCTTAGGTCTTGGCCCTCCTCCTCGCCGGTGTTCTCATTGTTTCGGGCGCCCTCCGTCTTGCAGTCTTCATTCTAGGTGGTGTCGCCTTCATTCCGGTGTTATGGATGGTTTCACTGCCTTAGAAGGTTCACCAAAATGCTTCTAAAAAAAAAACGAAAAAAGAACAACGACGCGGGATGTTTTAAAGGACGGGACAATGCGCTCATAATTGCACTCATTCTCTATCTTCTTGTCGCTTAGGCTTTCTCCCTTTCTTTCTTTGTTAGCTTGGTTTGGCTATGCGTGGCACTGCTCTGCATTTTTGTCGGCTTCTTCTCTCTCGGCTGTACTTACAGCATTATACTCCATCCGATGTGTAGTACTCTGTCGGGGAGTTATGAGTAGGGGCAGTTAGGCGCTGATGTGCCTTTCGTCTTTCCGGTCGCTTCAAACCACTTTATAAATCGCTACGCCGTATTAATTGCCAGGCTGCGGATGATTTTCTGCGCGGCTTTATAGAAAGTCGCAGCTATATAGAGAATAATAAGCACTACTCTGCTTTGATTTATAGGTATTATTTGGTAAGCTAGTTGCTTCTCACAAGTGTAGGACTTAGGGACGGAATGACACGCACACACACTGAGCGCGAACTTTAGCAACCACAGTTGCAGCGCTACTTGATTTATGCGCCCGCTAAATGCGCAACTAGTCAGAACGATTAATCCGAAGCCTTCCGAGTGCACTGCGCGTCTCCAATTAACTAACCCCCATAATTTAGTCAATTCCGAGCCCGTTGCGTTTGTCTACGATGTCCCGCCTGTGGCATGGCCGACGCGCCCACCCATGCAAGACATGTCTGAACTGCTGCTGCCGCATTCCGTTGCACCTCTCATCCTCCTCTCCCGGAAAAGAGAGGAGGGGGTGAGAGATTACGGGCGCTGCTCTCTTCCTGCTGTCGAGGGTGGCTGGCTAGCGAGCTGGCTGACCCATGGCCGGCAGCCACCATTGTTGTTTCCAGGAGACCCAAGGGCAGCAGTGCCGAGGGGCGGCTATCAGCCGGTCCTTGACAGCGACGGCTTATTCCGCGCATGCCTCTCACAAAACCCTCTCCACTACTCGTTAATAAGGACCGTAGCGTGACCCTGCGCGGGATGACGCGAGTTGGCGTGCTGGAATATTCCGGGGTGGTGCCGTTGTCATGTGCGTATCTCAGCGCTCGAGGGCGCGGGTTCGATTCCCAGCCAGGGCGGCCGCCAAATTTCGGCGTCGGTGAAAATGCAAGAACACCTCTGTACTCAGCTACTTGAAAGACGTGGCGCAAGGTTACGGGCGAGGGGGGAAATGTTCCGTTTGCTTCTCTTTCGTAACCTTTTGCTACGTCTTTCAAGTAGCTGCGCACCAACTCAAAGGCCTCAAACACGCGGCCCGCGGACGTTTCGCTAGTGGCCCGTGACATCACACAATGAAAAAAAAAAAAAAATGCTGCATGTGAGATTGCTAAATGATACTCGCATTATTTACTCGCCCGTTGCGATTAATGATTCTTTGTTCGTTTAAGCTACAGAGAAGGGACAGGCCTCAATAATTTTTTTTTTCGTGAGGCACCCCACGCGGTCAGTACGTGTCGAAACATAACCGCGGAATAAAACCTGTATATATATTTCACAACCGGCGTTCAGATTTGAGTCATTCCGGAGATCAGTATCGATATGTTTCTCGAATCCTGACGCTAAATCCCCGTCAGAAATGATCTACACATTGGCTATGGGAAATACGTTCATTCGAATGGCAGCTTTAGGGGACGTTTTGCTCAACTGCCCCCGTCCGTTCTGACAACGTTCTTCACTGTCCCGGCCCTCGCGGAACTAAATTTAGTGCCCGCAGCCCGCGAGCTGAAGTGAGTTTGATACCCCTGAACTAGCCCAACAAAGCGTGTTGATAAACGGAGTACTTAGATTTAGATGGGCGTTAGAGAACCCCCGGTGGTCGAAATGAATCCGGAGTTCATCACTGCGGCCTGCCCCATGCATAATCATATCGTGGTCTAGGCACGTAAAACCCAAGCATGTATTATTATTATTATTATTATTATTATTATTATTATTATTATTATTATTATTATTATTATTATTATTATCTTAGCGAGCCCTCCTCGATACGTAAAGGGTGGTGTCCCAGCCAAATTGTTGGCCTTACGTATACTAAGGGTATGCCAAGTGATTAGAAACGATAATCCGTGCATAGGGTAGATCAAATGCGGGTTGAGGTGATTCCGTCTCAGCATGCATGTGGAACCAGTGGTGATGCCTAGGCGACCGCAATACAATCTGGTTTTTAATTAGCATTGCTAATTAAACACAATAGGGTCTTCAGTTAGCAGTGCCGCTCGGAAATACCGTGCAGTCATAGTCCGCACACTTCGCTGTTTTAACATGCGAGACTTCTATTGGCCACCGTACTCACGTCATTGTGTTATGATACGCATCGGGTAAGACGCGCAGCTAAGACATTTTCGGATCGTTGTACATTCAACACGGAGCGGTAATACCGTAGCATCAAAGGTGCGGGGTTACTCTCACTGCTAAAATACCCTATAGCGATATGGCGAAGTGGCGATGCATTACAAGCGGTAATAATAATTTGCGAGATTTTACGTGCCAAACATGCGCGATATATGATTACGAGAACACCGTGCGGCTCTGGAAAGTTAGACCTTCTGGTGATCTTTAACGTCCTCTGACATCGCACAGTATTGCAGCTCAATCTAAAATGCTACCACCGCGGCCGGGATCGAACCCGCGACTTTCAGGTCAGCAGCCGAGCACCGTAACCACTGTTCCACCGCGACGGATTGCAATAGACTGAGATCGTGAAATTAATGAGTGTCTAGTGAGAGCATCGACATATTTACACAGCGCAAAATGAACGATTACAGATGGACAGGACACAACACGGGCGCTGTAACACAGCGCTAGGACGGTAGCCCGAGCCACAGTTCTATGTAGTGGGAGCATAGGCTTTCGCATCTGCTCACCTCAGCGTTATCCTTCAATGACTGTAAAGTACTCGTAAGTTAAATTGGATGAAACATTGAATTTTAATGCTTCTCATTGGCCGGGATCGCAGCCGTGAAATCACACGCGGCGGCGTGATCCGTAGAGCTTGGCTCGGCTGCCACAGACGCGGGCGCGTACGCGGTTGTGAAAACATCCGCCCACGGAAAAAAAAAATTATAATACGCGACGCGCTCGTACACGATGCCAACGCGATAATACCTTTCCGCCACTGTCTATATTCATGTATATTCCCTTTTTGTCTTTCCCGTGTGATTACAACAACACACCGCGCATGCGCCCACTTATGCCTCGTCTCGTGATTATAGTCGAGTCTGAAGGGCCGAGCCAAGAAGCGAATCCTCTTTCTGTCTTTCTTTTTTTGGCGCGATGCCTGGATTGACGATCGCGTTGGTGACTCACGAGACGACCGCGAGTGCGTGCCATGTATTCTCGGTCCGGCGCCTGCCTCTATGACGCTGTAAGGCTAGGTGCAGTCGTAAGCAATGTGAGAGAGAACAGCGAATTCGTGTTTAATTATTGACTAGTTGTAATGTACCGATGTGAATGTGACGCATTGAATTGCAAGAGATACATACCGTATTTACTCGAATCTAAGCCGATGTTTTTTTCGAAAAAACGATGTGCGAAAGTGGGGGGGTCGGCTTAGATTCGAGTAAATACGGTACCTTTCTGCTTGAGGGTTTAGTGTTATGAACATTTTCGCGCTTGTTAAGCGGTAATTCCAAGATCGGTGTTCCAGCTCATATTGCTCACGGCAGTATATATACCTGACTCGAGTTCCAGAAGCGTACAGGTGAGTCTACTCTGCTAAAACGGATGCTCGCAGGGGCGTAGCCAAGTGGGGGGGGGGGGTTCAACCCCCCCCCCCGAAAATTTTCAGTTTTGCTTGCGTAAATATACACGCACACATACAAACGCACGCACGAACATACACAAAGTATGGTTGAACCCCCCCCCCCCCCCCCCCGAAAAAAAATTCTGCTACGCCCCTGGATGCTCGGGCGAGTTGGTGCATACCTTAAGAAGAAGATTTAACACCGCGGAAAAGGGACGTAGGAACGACAACCCAGAGATATACACACACAGTGCTGTGTCGGCGTGTCAGTGCGCTGTTTAAATTTTTGCAGGTCCACTGTGTAAAATGTCAAAGGCGTCTTACTCTGATCGCAGGAACCTCCTCACCGCTGTTCCAATCATGCCTTTCGGAATAGATCTTGTGCTTCTGAAAGCACACTTGTCTACCATGACTCTATAATCTGGCATTTCGGCACGCCCTCTCTTTCGCCTTCCACCCTTTACCACCCCGCAGGGCAGCAAGCAAGAGGCAATGCTTCCATGGCCACTCATCTCTACATTTTTTCGCGTTAAAGTCTCTCTCCTCTTCCTCTCTGTCTGGACGCGTGTATTCCCGGATGGTTGTCCATTACTTGGAGGTGATTCTGCTATTCATCTGCTGAACACCCTTACTGGCCTGGGCTCTGTTTAGGCTCCTCCGTAGGTTTGAGTCATTCGCTGACGCTGCGGCGCGTTGCCCACAAGCGGTGACGCAGCTCCGTTCGATGCCCTCCTCTTGCGCACGTATACATTATGTACATGTACCTACGTGCCACGTAATTGAACACGGTGGTTGCGCAAGGCCCGACGTGTCCTACAGTCGGCCAACGGCTGTAGACGACACATCGGGCCTTGCAGGGAGAACGGATTGATCTGAACTCCACTTTCACCCACTCCCTCTCGTGTAAGGAAGGTATAGCCACTAGAACTTGCTAAATCCTATAGGGAGATGACGTGTGTTACATTTGCCTGTATTCAGAGTGCTACACGATACCTGTAGGATCGTGTGTGAAAAGCTGTCTTATCCATAAGAAAACCCTTTGATCATGTTGGACTATGCTATGAAGACATATGCCCGCCACGGTGGACTAGCAGTTATGGTGCATCACTGCTGACCCGAAGGTCGCGGGATCGAGTCCTCGCCGCTTCGGGCCGTATTTCGATGGTGTCGAAATGCTAGAGACCGTGTGCTTAGATTTTTGGTGCACGTTAAGAACACCAGGTGGTCGGCATCTCCGGAGCCCTCCGGTACTTCGTCCCTCATAACCATATCGTGGTTTTGGGACGTAAAACCTCAACAGTTATTGTTATGTAGGGACGTATGATTCATTTCCAGCACGGCAGGCATCACTCTTTGCCCTCTCCTCCGCACCCCTCCGTTCCTCCAATCGTTCAGCAATGCGTCGTTGTTGCCCCGCCACGGTGGTCTAGTGGTTATTGCGCTCGACTTTCTGACCCGAAGGTCGCGGGATCGAATCCCGCCGCGGCGGCTGCATTTTCGATGGAGGCGAAAATGTTTGGGGCCCATGAACTCAGATTTAGGTGCACGTTAAAGAACCCCAGGTGGTCGAAATTTCCGGAGCCCTCCACTACGGCGTCCCTCATAATCATATCGTGGTTTTGGGACGTTAAACCCCAGATATTATTACTATTAATGCGTCGTTGTTGGTAAATACGTCCCTTTTCACCGGATCTTATACTTCTGTTTATCCGTATGATCACGTATGTACCACTCGACGCGTTTTGAGCCTTCGGCGATCGCTTCACCCGTGGGATTACATTGGAATAATATCTGCGGGCGGCTGTCGCCTCCGTCTCAGGATATCCTTAGGGATATTCATTCTTTATGTGGGCACAAGTTTGCTACGCGGAATTGAATGCCGAATTGGTAGCGTATAGTTTCTCACTGCCACTATGACATGGTAGTAATTGTACGAATGGATCATTCGCGCGGTCACCGTGGTGTCTGGTTGCATGCACGACGCATAAAGCGTCTTCTGTATCCATTCTATAAACTAGAGCACAGCGCCAGTCTATGTCGTTTGTGTCTCTCTCTCCGTTTCTTTGCGCTGTACATACTCAGTATATACTCTAAGCACCTGTCCTTCCTTCTTCCCCTCCAGCCTCATTTATAAATACCCGCTTTCTCTCTTGTTATAAGGAAGGGCGCGTCCATCACTCTGCTCTCTTGAAATGGGCGCGTGTTCTTCGAGAGGGTCGACCCCGGGGTCAAGGGTATCGGAAGGATCAACCGCCTCGGGCAGCAGTACGTGGGGCACCTCGGCCTGAGCGGGGGTTTCTTTCCCGGGAAGACCGCGCGTAAATATATCTCGCTGTGAGTGATCCAGCCTCTTGCTGAGGTCACCTTAGGGGTAAAACGCGACTTGTTGCTCCCAGATACTCGTAAATGTTGACACTCTAAACGCTAAACAGCGCGTACAGGCGTGAGGTTATATGTCCCTCACGAGTGAATTAAATTATTTTTGACGTCCTCGGGCGATTGCATTGTTGCCCTTTCTCTCCAATACTCACATTCGTTCTTATACGACTCCAAACGACATTGTCACCCGGAAATTTTAGCGTTTTG
>NW_023614549.1:0-40001 GCF_013339695.2 Rhipicephalus sanguineus
CGTGATTAAATAATAAAAATTTTGTTCAAAACACCGTTAATTGATGAAATAAACCAACGAAAGACGCCAGATGTTTTCTAAAACCAAAACGAAAAGACGCCAGATGTTTCTAAAGCAAAACGAAAAGACGCCAGCTGCTTAACGAAAGACGCCAGATGTTTCTCCTCTCCTACGGTCTTCTTGTGTCCCGTTACCTTGTGCTACCGTAGTTATTCAAAAATGCCGTACCAACAAGTCTGCCTTGCAACTTTACCCGCCGTGCTGTTAATGGCTCTTTAATATGCGCCGGGATGGCGGCTTTAGCTTAAGTTCTGCGTCTAATCAGCGACGCTCTTCTGACTGTCACACCGGTTTCTCTGATTACGCTTCCACAGTTAACTACTACATCTACCACAGAGGATTGTTTAATCATTGGTCATGGACGTTACTCGTCGGCATAGTTCGTGGAGATGTGCCACCAAGCGTCAACGTGGATGCATCCTCCACGTTAAAGTGTGCTATAGCTGACAAACACCAATTTTATTTGTGCAAGCTCTCTTTTATCAATGTACAGTAAACATTCAACTACTTCTGTAAAAACCCGTTTTACTTTCGTGTTATACCGATTCCTATGACGCAGGGATCAACCACGTTTCTTGTTTAGTTTACGAATATTTGAAGATGTCAACCACACCCAAGTAAACACAAGATTTTCACAAAAGTACGGAAACTTTCATGCCCAAGGGGACAGTTTGCCATAAAACTCAAGAGCGTGCATAGTGCGCAGACTGAGCCACAGTTTATCGACACTGCAACAATCGCTTGGAATTCGTGAAGAATTCTGTGCACGGGAAAAATTAGATTACATGCTTCTGATATCCCACTTGCGGCTTAAATGCTAAACTGTGAATACTAGGATGAAAAAACTATTTCATATTCATTTGATAATCTTGGAAAGGTGTTCGTAAAGTATTCGGCATTCGATAAGATTTTGTTCAGGTAAATACTAAAAATCCGGCCTCTACTCAAACGCTGACTGTCGTTGCAGGTTTCTGTGACTGAACACCAATACGACAGTGCCCAGACCAGATCAGCCCACTCTCCCAGACCAAACGAAGTTCATTCTTATTTCTGAAGCTGTTAGTATTTTATGTAGCAGCCCTTTCTCATAGGCCAAGCCAAGACAAAGTGACCTCGCAGCTATGCTTGAAGTCCAGACTAAAAGCCTACAGAACTTCACCGCATCGCTTTCTACACTACTTTTTGTCAGATGTACAGTGTCGTCCACTCTTAGGGTGAACAGGGCTCAGCGCTGCTGCGTACGGCTACAGTGTAGTACGGCTGCGCTCGGAGGAGCACCAGTTCACCCGGCGCGGCTAGAGTGACCTTAGAATACTGGGAGAGTGTCCAAAGCGTCGGCTCCCGCGTGGGCCTATTGCGGGAAGCCGCCGCGCCGCGCCGCTGCTGCGCCGGACACGTTAGAGTTACTGTATATGGTAGCATATACAGTAACTCTAGGACACATGAGCTTTCGGAGCTGGGGAAGCGTGCGGAAAGCGACGGGCGTCTGCTACGCGCTGTAGTTTCTTACGTTGAGTTTCCACACCGGGCACTTGAAGTCTACTTAACTTTTTTGATGTGGTGAGGCAAAGAGCCATCTTTAAGTGTTGTATGAGTGCTGGGGCAACAATAGAATGCGAAAACTTGTGTGTCAAGCGGCATCAGCGAGATGTAGTTCCGGTGACAATGTTTGAGAACGTCAACGTGGTAACTGCGGTGCTTGCGTAAAAACGTGCAAAATGAACACGCACAAGGAAAGAATGAAAAGAAACTTATTCGCATGGGTAAGCGGGCAATGGCATCATGCATGCAAGAATTAAGAGTAATCAAAAAAAGTAAATTACTCGCTCAGTCAACTGAAATACTTACGCGCAGTGACCGCTTCACCCTCCACTACGAGCTTTTTACTCATGGTCGCCGGCGGTTCTTCCATACGCACACCGCCTTTATTCGACACTTTGTTAGCCTCCACTAGCACTTTATTGTGGACAGGGTACATTGAGAAGGCGTAAGGGAAACAAGATCAAGAGTAGAGGCGGCCGAACAGCCGCTACACTGTTGGCTTATTTTCGCTTCTGGGGTATTACTTTCGCTTCTGAGGTGCGCGCAGGTGCGTTTATTTTCGCCTGCGAATGCTCGACGGTGTACCTTGATTATTGACATTGTAGATGAGAATTTTTCCTTGAACAGAGGTGAAGTGCGGGCTTCCTGTTGACCAATCTTCAGTAGTTCTTTTTTTCCCTGTATAGCAAGTTAGAACAGTACGAAGGAAGATGCACGGGTACACACATGTGTGTCAGCCTTCGATCCTGTCCTTATTCGCGCTGCAGAAAAACCGACTCGAGATGTTCGTTCAAGCAAGTTCCAGAAAACAAAGAGGAGAGGCACCGAGGTCTGAAACAACGCGTGTACGTAATCCGCCATTTCCAGTATGTGCATTGTCCTCCTTTCTTTAGTTGCAGCCGCTTCATTACAATTTATGTATTCAGTAAAGTATAGATGCAAGTCTCACATACCCTTCGTAGTAAGACCACTCGCAGAAACAAAGTGAACTGGGAAATAGCTGCATCAGTAGGCATGCCCGTGACCTCATTACAAACTTGGCGTTATTGTTGATGTTACAAGATGACACGAAAGCGGCTTTTACAATGTAAGCTGTTATGAGCTCACAACAGCCGATTGTGGCGGCGTAATTGTCCACCGCCGCAACCGGTGTCTGTCGCAGCTATTGCGCACATTGAGAAATGTCCGAGGTGGATTCGAACGAAGGCATTCTGTGCGGCTAGCAAGCGCTTTACCACAGAGCCACGCCAGTACTTGAGTCTTTTCGAAAGAAGTTCCTATACAAGCGCCATGTATGGTAAGGAAACGTGTTAGTAGACCTAATATCACGTGGTAGAAGAGTAGAATTGCTCCAGGCGTCACGCCATGTCAATTGCGTAACGGGTGCGTGGTTTAAAGCTCCAAGCAGTGATGCGATTGATTGAAGCCACTTCGGCTCAGCTTCTCGAAATCAATCTTTCGTAGCAGTTATCAGTAACACCTTTTCGAATGCAGATAATTAAGTCTCTAAGCTGGAACAGTCGTGTAATGTTTAATAATTTAGGCCAACATGCGCACATGCGTGCGTGTTCATGATTAATGCCTCGAGAAATGAAATTCACTTATTCCTCTTCGTTTCGTGGCGAACAGCGCGAACCAGATTTTTTGGACCGCGGACCGCCTACGATTTCACCGCAATGGACTTGATATTTGTTCAGTGATGATTTAATTACTGCGCTGTGAGCGCAAGTAGCATAAGCTTTCCATACATTCTTTTTGTATTCTGTCTAAAAGGAGTACTCTCATGACGTGTATGCTTTCAGTGCTATCTAGGCGTTCAGGTTTTGGGGCGAAGTGACTATGGTTACGCTTTATGAGCAGAATCGCTACGCTCCGGACCGACGCTCGGTGAAGATAATACAGGACTTCGTATTTAAATGGCCCTGTGTTACTGGAACTTACTCTCTGCTCTACAAGTGTGGGGCGATGAAGCGCTTCGTGTTTAATTTTGACAAATGCTTTAACATGAACGTTTATCGCAGTCAAGTTGCAGAGTCGAGATATAGGGCTTTCTCACGAAAATACCACAAGCCACTGCAGTGAGCGGAAATATCGATAAATTCTGACAATTGAATGACACTAAAACTTGAGCGCGCTGCAGAAATTTTTAGTGAGTAAATGATAGAACAAATAGTGCCACAAATTTTCGTTAAACATCTACGGTTCATTCACGTACGTACACGCACTAGTGGCGTGCGAACGTAAGAGAATTTCGAATAACAAATCGAATAGCATGCTATTCGATTCGGTACTGGAGTCGAATAGTGAATATTCGAAATACCGAATATTTTTTAAATAGTTTTCGAATAATCAGCACCGACGGGACAACCCTAAAGCAACGAAGCCTTGGAAGAGCTAAAGGGCATTTTTATTCTCTTAATCACTAAATTACCAATATGCATGCAGCCCAAACTTTTACGACACTACCGACGCTATAATTGTTATCGGATAAAGGCGTTTTTGCTAAAAACTCCGCTTCTGCTGAGTTTTTACTATGCTGCAGCTGCGTCGCGTCAATCAGTTCCTGTTTTTATCTTGTAATAAAGGGGGGTGGCGACCACAGAAGGGGGGTGCGGACCACAGCTACATTCAGCTTTATAAATAACAACAGACGCGAGTGTTGTGCTTGCGTAAATCGTCTTTGCAGATACAGCGTTCAACATTGATGTTTACATGCTTTTGGTGCCTAGGCCCATGTTTTGATGTCAGGTTCATCTGTTTCATTACATCTTTAGCTGTATGCGTGGTCTCCAGCTCAAAACTGTTTAGATTTTATGTCACAGTTTTATTTAAAAGCTTCATCGCAGTGCCCCCCCCCCCTATTCATCGAGTCCAAACGGCAACATACTTCACAATAGATAAACAAAAATAAAAATTTACCGATGACGTGTTTATGCTCCCTGGTGTCCCTGAAGTAACGATGGTAAGTAAACAGTGCTTGGAACAGGGATCTTCGGCCGCCATTATCGTAAAAAGGCTGCGTGGCCACAACTGAGTAAACGTATGGGGCAGACTTTTCGCCCCCCTCCTAGGTGATTAAGGGGAGGGTCGGTTGCCTCCCCCCCTCGTGCGCACACCTATGCCTCAAGTCAATCTATATCGCCCAATTCTCGCGTAGCGAAACGCACGCGCATTTCGCAAAGGAACAGACGTCGCCGAGACCAGTCAAGGATCAGAGCAAGGTAGTAAGTTGGGCGATAATGTTCTAATCAAGCAGTGTACAGAAAAGCATACACACACACACACACATATATATATATACATATATATATTGTAGTGAAGAGGAATGTCCGGCGCTGCAGCCACATCGCCAGCCCTGCGCGAGGCACGAGCTGGAGCTGCCTAGCCCGTGTTTTTGCTGCAACGCTGCCCGCGCCCGTCCAGTTCCTGCTGCTACTATTACGACGAGCACCGCTTGTAGCCCAGTTGGTTGGTTGGTAACAACTTTATTGATGGTCCGGCAGAGCTTTCGCCGACTGGGCTTTAGGTCTCCCACGTGGGGACGTCGAGGCCTTGCCTCACCGCCGCCTCGCGGGCCTGCTGGACAGCCCAAAGTTGGTCGCCGAGGCTGGGGCTGCGCAAGGCAGCGGCCCACCGCGGCGGAAGGGTTCCGGAGTTAGCACCTTCCGGATTTTTGTCACAGTCCCAGAGCATGTGATTTAATGTGGCGACCTCAGTGTGGCAGACCTTGCATATATTTGTCGGATATGTACTCGGGTAGAGCCTGTTACACTGCGCGGGGTTGGGGTACGTGTACGTCTGCAGTTGTCTGAGGGCCGCCGCCTGCGTCCTGTTCAGCTTGTCGCTGGGCGGAGGAAAGGTTCGGCGGGCCAGGCAGAAGGCCTTGGTAATTCATTATAGCTGGTCAAGCGGTCTTTGGTGTTGCCCCATAGACGACGGTCGCCGGTGCGGTTTGTGAGCTCGCGCGCCTTGGCGTGTGCCGTCTCGTTTAGGTTGCGTTGAGTCTCTGATACCTCTCCCATGTGAGCCGGAAACCAGATGAGCCTGGTTTGACATTCTACCGCTCGATGGACTTGGCTATTGCGTAGGATTCGGGCCGCTCGTCGCGAGATCCATCCTTTGGCGAAGTTTCTGATTGCTTGTCTCGAGTCGCAGATGACCGTAGTGCACGTCGTATCCGTGAGTGCGAGCGCCACCGCCACTTCCTCCGCTTCTTGTGCGTGCTCGCACGGTATACTTGCCGATATTCTCGTTTGGCCTTTCCAATCGACGACTGCGACCGCGAATCGTGAGCGTTCTGCGTATACAGCGGCGTCAACGAACCGCGCCCCCATTTCGTCTCCGTAAGTGTGGAGGAGAACTCTTGCCCTGGCCACTCTTCTGCCTTGGTTGTGCTCCGGGTGAACGTTTCGTGGAATTGGGTCAACCCTTAGCGTTTGCCTGATCGTGTCTGGAACGGCGGCTTTCTGGCCTTGTTGTGTGTGGTAACGAATGCCGAGACTTTCCATGATCTGGCGTCCCGCTCTCGTGCTCGATAGTCTTTCTAGTTGTGAAGTGCGCTGCGCCTCGGCGATTTCGCTGAGCGTGTTGTGAAGCCCAAGTTGAAGCAACAGGTGCGTGCTGGTAGACTCGGGTAGCCCCAGAGCTATCTTGTACACCCTGCGGATGAGGACGTCGATCTTGGCTTCTTCTGCCTTGTACCAGTTGTGGAATGCCGCGACGTACGCAATGTGGCACATGACGAAAGAGTGTATAAGTCGTATGAGACCTTCTTCTCTCATTCCGCTTCTTCTGCTAGTAACCCTCTTGAGGAGTCTCATGGCGTTAGTCGTCTTGTGCTTTAGCTTAGCAATCGTTTCGCCGTTGACGCCGTTGGCCTCAATTATCATGCCAAGGACCCTTATGCTCTTTACTATCGGGATGGTTGCTCCGGTGCTCGTGTGCAGCCTGATCTCTTCATATTCTTGCCTAATTGTCGCCGCCCTCCCAGCGCTCCCGAGTGGTCTACCCCTTTGCGTGGGGCGGTAGAGTAGGAGTTCAGACTTTTTCGGGGAGCATCGTAGCCTTGTTCCCACGAGATGGTTCTCTATAGTGTCGATTGCTAGTTGTAGCGCCGTTTCGATGTGGCCGTCGCTGCCTTGGTGCACCCAGATGGTAATATCGTCAGCGTATATTGTGTGCCGGACGTCTTCCAGTTTTTGCAGTTTTTCCGCGAGCCCGATCATGACCAGGTTAAAGAGCGTAGGCGAGATGACCGATCCTTGCGGGGTGCCGGTGCTTCCCAACGTCTGCTCTGCTAGCTCGAGGTCTCCCGCCACTAGAACGGCTCGTCTGTCCGTCAAGAAATCTCTAACGTAGTTGTACGCGCGTAAACCGAGGTTTAGCCGTGATACCTGGTGTAATATCGCCGAGTGCGCGATCTTATCGAACGCGCTCTCGAGGTCGAGGCCAAGAATTGCTCTGGTCCCCCTCGTCTTGCCATCGAGCACGTGGTGTTTCAGCTGTAGCATTGCGTCTTGTGTGGATAGCTGTGGGCGGAATCCTATGATCGACGGTGGATATGCCCCTTTCTGCTCTAGATGGGCTTGCCAGCGGTTAAGCAGAGCGTGCTCCATGGTCTTGCCGACACACGACGTTAGTGATATGGGGCGAAGGTTGTCGAGGCTCGGCGCTTTACCCGGTTTTGGGATAAGGATCATTCTCGCAGTTTTCCACTGTTGCGGGAGGCTACCGCGCTGCCAGCAGTCGTTGCTGTATTCCGTCAACTGTTCCACGGATCGGTCGTCGAGATTCTTCAGGGCGCGATTTGACACCCGGTCGGGGCCCGGCGCCGATCTGCTGTTGAGATTGTGCAGTGCCGTCCTGATCTCTTCTACGCTAAGTCCTTATCCAATTCCTCGTTCGCGTCACCCTCATACGGGCGGTGTTGCACGGACGAAGTGTGCGGCACGTACTTCGCCCGTAAACGCGCTGCCACCGCATTTTTACCATGCTTGTCGAGCTCCTTATGTAAGAGACGTGCAAGACAGTCCCTCTGGTGGGACTTAGTCTTCGTTTCGTCCAGCAGGTACTTGAGCAGGTTCCACGCTTTCCCGTTGTGTAGCTGCCCGTCCACTGCATTACATAACTCGTCCCATTGCTGGCGGGTGAGCGTGCGGCAGTGTTCCTCGATGTTGCGGTTGATCTCCGCTATTTTCTTTCTGAGTCTCCGATTGAATCTCTGTCCCTTCCATCTGGCCAGGATTGAGTTCTTCGCCTCGATGGGATGCGCCAGGCGGCTGTCCATCCTGTCTGTTTCGACCTCAGTTTCGATTGTCTTGGTTGACGCTTTTGTGTCCGCGACCAGTGAGCGGGTCCATGCTTCGATGTCCGTGATCTTATCTTCTGTAGGCACTTGTTGCCCTCGTTTCTTTCTAAAATCTTCCCAGTCGGTCCAATCAAATTTGCGTTTACTGCCCTGCGCTTTGTCCGGCGTCGGGACATGGATTTCTATTATCATGTGGTCGCTCCCAAGGTCGGCGGACGTGTTTTTCCACGTGATGGCTGCCACCCCGGCATTTCTGACGAACGTCAGGTCCGGAGTCGTGTCCCTGGTGGTGGAGTTGCCTATTCTCGTCGGGTGCGCTGGATCCGTAATTAACGTGAAGTCTAGTTCCTGCGCGTCTTGCCCGAGTTGTCTTCCCTTGGCCGTGCTGTATCCGTAACCCCACGCCGTGTCTGCCGCATTGAAATCACCTCCTGCAATAAGCGTCCGGGACCCGGCAATCTTGAGCGTCTTCTGAAGCAACGCCCGAAATCGTTGGCGCTGTTTCGACGGGCTGCTATAGACGTTCAGTAGGAATATGCTTTCTTTCCTCCGCTTGGTCGGCACTAATTCAATGAGAGCGTGTTCCATCTGGACGCCGCTTAGTTCGTGGTCAACGAATGTGAGACGCTTCCTTACGAGCGTGCATAGACCCCTTCCCTCGATTTTGCTGCTGTGCGCTTTGTAGCCTGTTAAAGTAACCGCGTTTGTAAGCGTTTCTTGGAGTAATATTACGTCTGGTTTTCGTGTTGAATGCCTGATGTGTTGCTGTAGAACTGCCTTTTTGCCGGCGAAGCCGCGGCAATTCCACTGCCATAATACTATCCCTTGATTAGCGTTGGCCATGATGCGGGTTTAAGGTACCCGGCTGCCCTTGATGGGTGCGCGGGTCCCGCATCGCTGCTCGCCGTAACGTTTCCGTGTTGCGTAAATACGGGGTGATTCATTGTCATCTGCATGTTTCCCTCGAGTTAGTGGTCCCTGTTTTGCGAGCCCGAGGACTGGTTTGCGTTTAGTGTCTCAATGTGCTTTGCCTGGTGCGTAAGCATTTTCTGATGTTAATAATTTGCCGCTTTGTACCTGGCTCTCGGAGCCTCCGCGTAGGCTTCTGGTTGCATCGCCCGTTTTTTGTCGGAGCCGGTGCGCCCGCGTCTGGAATCTCGACGGCACCGGTGTTTTTTCGTTAGGTTTGCTCTGTTCCGGCGCGGGCGGGGGGGGGGGGCGCTCGCGTCTGAGTTTCTCGTCACCTCTTGCCATTATATTTTGGAGTAAATCGCGCATTACCGGCGTTCTCTTTTCTGAGCCTTCCCACACAATACACCGGGGTATTGGTGCTTTGATTTTGCTCTGGAACGGTAGTGCCTTTACCGATCTCGCCCTCCCGCGCATGCCCCGGACCTTGTCAGCCCAGCTCACCTTGTCTACGGGAGCCGGCGTCGTGGATCTGGATCTCGTCGGAGCGCGGCTGCGCCTTGTCCTGCTATGAGACCGGGACCGGCTACGGGATCGCGACTTGGATCTGGGTTTGGTCATCTCGGTGGGCGGGAGGTCTTGCTGCGTCAGTTGGTTATTTGCAGATTGATGCTCCCATCGTCGTCTGCGAATCACGTACGGAGTCTTGTACCTTGCTTTGCAGTCCTTGTCGGCGGTCATGTGGGCGCCGCCGCACAGGTCACACTTGGGCGAGCATTGGTGTTCTTGGTTGGGGTTGCGGAGACCGCAGCCACGGCAGATGCGGTTGGCAGGATTTGGGCAAACGTCCATACGGTGGCCGAGGCGGCCGCATTGGTAACAGATGTCGATTTGCTTGCGATATAAAGTGCAAGGGATGAGTGTTGCACCGTACCTGACGAGCTTGGGCACCTTGAGTCCGTCGAACGCGATGACTACCGTGGACGTATTGCCTATGCGTTTGGCGGCCAGTGCCAGTGGGTTTCTCGGGTTTACGATGTTCTCGTCCAGCGCTCGGGGTCCGTCCTCAATGGGAATGCCTCGAATCACTCCCTTTGTTGTATTATCGGGTGCAGTTTCGTACACATTCACTTCGTGCAGTCTCCCTTGGATGTAAATCTGCCGCATTCTGGCGTAGCGGTCCGCGTTCGCTCGTTTCGGAGTGCTGACGACGACGATGTTCTGGTGCAAGTTCGGACAGACCGTGTCTTCCGCGCTTTCTTCACCCGTCATACTGGCAGCCGCGAAGATGGCGGCGGTGACTGCCGGGGCGCCGACCTTGACGATGTCGAGGCCGCCCTGTGGTCGCACCACAATCTTGATATCCTCTTTCGGTAGTCTGGGCATGCGTCCCGCCTTGATAACCTTTCCTTTGACATTCTTAGGTTTCGTACCTTGCTGGCCTGAACCGAGCACGTCCGTTCTTGCGTCGATGTCGTGCGGCGAGTCCTGCGCGCGGTACCGGGTTCTCGAACGCCGCGTTCCAGCGGTCTTCCATCCGGCGTCTTCGGTAAGTTCTTCGGCGGAAATATCTTCCCCCATCACTTGCACATTCATTCTTGAGTCACGGTCATCGGCTTGTGCCGCTTCGTTGGAAAGAGTCCGCATACGTGGCACCGCGTCCATCGGCGGCACGCAGCTGTTGCGCCGGCTAGGCCTAGCGGTAGGCGTTCACGCCTGGACCCAGAGTGGCTGCGGCTGGGTCGCAGCACAGAGAGTTCAATAACTCCGCGAAAAATGATGGCCCACCTAAAAATCAGGTATCTGTCGATTCCTCTCGACTTCACAGGTCCGTTAGTGAAAGATTTCCGGTGAAGCACGGTTGAAATCGCTGCGAAATCATTTGTTGAAGCCGGAGCCGATGAAGCACGTCCGCTTACTTCGGCGATCGCAGCGCCCTTCTCGAGTTATCCTTATCAGCTGACAATATTGGAACAGGATTAGTGTCTCGTCCTGTGCTTGTTGGCGTCACGTGCTACGTGATGCCAACTTTATGCACCTTAATACGGGGCATGACGGCAACGCCAAGAAACCGCCGAGAGTGCCTATATATTGGCTAGTGAAATAAAAATTAGGCAAAAAGCATGGCAATAGGATCGCCTTTTTTTCCGGAGTGCAGCATCGCCTCAGTTGTGAAGAACTGGTGCGTTTATATATTCAAATATTCCGGCACATTGGTCATTTTTTCTACTTTTCACCTATTTATCTATTTACATGGGTTAAAATGAAATGAACAAGTTGTACAAACCCACTGATGTATTTATTCGTCTATATTATATATCTATTCATATAGAAGTAGGTTCAAGACTGCAAGAATGTACAATCCAGCGAGTTTGAAGGTCGCCCTTTATTGCTGGAGGACACCGTAGCGTTGGGGTCATGCAAAACTCGCGAGACTTTTGGAGGAAATTCAAGAAAAGGGGCAATAGTGAGGGGAAGATGGAAACTTGCAGTGGAAAATTTATGAACAGGGAGTGTTTGCTGGAGCCGAAATTTTCACAAGTGGACACCCTCGCTTACGAATTTTTCTGCTTGCAGCAGAGAACGATACTAAAATATCATATGAGGGGATGTATCTTGAGTTTCGATTGATCGTTCAGAAAAAAACAAATAAAAACGGGGACGCGCCACTATTATTGAGTGCAGTGGCAGCGGCGTGATCACCTCTTGGGCTTCGGCGGTGGCGCAGAGCGGGGACAGCAAAACAACCGGCGGTGGTGCACTTCTCTCTTCACCGACTAAAGTTATTGACGTGCATGCCGCCCGCTTAAGATTGCTACGACGCCACTCTCAAACATATCACTTGGTACCGCCAGCGCTGAGCACATCAAGCCGGCCGCTGCATGTAATGCTCGTATTGTGATTAACGGCTTCCTCTACGTCGTAGAATTATTAGTGCAGTTTCTTTATGAGGGTATGTACCTGGTGTGTTTGGGTGTTCAGAAAAAGTTGATACAGATTTGAAAGGGAGACTCTAGACCCAAGTTCAAGCTACGACCGGATCTTACTTCAAGCTCGTCAACAGATCTGTTCACTATAGTCAGCCTGTACGTATGTCGGGAATTCGCGCGCAGACCTCAGCCACTTCACGACCTGGGCGCCTGGAAAGCCACCGAGTACCGCCAGTTTCTGTTGTATACCAGTCCGGTACTGCTATAAAAGAATTTGTACAAAAAATATATGGGAACGTCTTGGTCTTACATACAGCCATAACAATCTAGGCACTAAAGCAGATATGCGTTAGCATGAATGAGTACGCGCAGAAGTTGCTACCATTTTTGATGCGAAGTATCTTAAGGCGGAGCTCAATCCGGTGGTGGTGGTGGTGGTGGTGGTGGTGTGCGGCGTGACCACCCTTACTGCGCATGCACATACCCTCTCCACACACCTCCTCTCCACTCACCCTCTCCCCTTCCCCTCTCCACTTTCCCTCACCCATTCCCCTCTCCCCTCCCCCTTTCCACTCCTCCTCTGAAACGCGGGCTAGACATGCCGAAATTCTCTCCTGCGCAACGCCGCGATGAGCTCGAGCGCATGCGCGTCCCATCCCCTTCTCTCTCCTCTCCTACGCTGCCCCCCTCTCGCCCGCCTGTCGACCGCGTTCCCCGCTCGCCCTGTGAGAACTAACGGCCAGGCTAGATGGAAGATACGACGCGCGTAGCGTCCCTCTTCGCGTTCCACGACGCGATGTCGGTAGCATGCCTAACGAACGCCAACGGAACGCGATCGTGCAAGTGCTCCGGCTTCGCATCGCCTCATGGTCCCCTTTAACGGGAGATGCTGTAATTTTTTGTTACTGTCTTCGCCGATCTTTATGGGCCAGAGCACGTAGCCTTCAGTGCACAGTGGCGTCCACCCTTAGGGTGAACACGGCTCAGCGTGGCCCAACTCCGCGGAGCGCCATTGCATCCGGTGCGGCCGCGCACCGAATCGAAGCGGCGGAGGCGCACAAAAGAGCGCCGTTCTCGCTGTCCTAAGCCACGCAAGAGCGGCGCCGCGACATTGGTCCAGCTCTGTTGCACACAACGCGAAGTCGCTCCCGCGCGTTCTTCTGCGCATGGGCTGCTACGCTTCGATGCGCGGCCGCGCCAGGCGCGCTAGCACTGACCGAAGCGTGACCACGCTGCAGCGTGTCCACCCTAAGAGTGGATGGCACTGTACATGGCCTTATTCACTTCGCGAATGATGTGCGTCTCTTCGGGCCGTTCAAGGTTTCAAGGTTTATTCAATATTCAATATAGTACAGTGCAAGTAGAAACTTGATATAATACAGAAGGAGGTCCCAAAGTAAAAACTGTATGGCGAACCTCCTGTGAATACATGTATAAAAAATGTATAAACAAAGATTGGCAACTAAGGAAAAAACAGCAAGCGAATTAAAAAATGAACGTAATGAAAATTATTCAATCTTATAGCAGTTCAAATATTTATGTGTAAGTGATAAAACATGAGATAACTAATTGGATTAGATGACTATAACATAACACATACTTGTCACTAACACACTTTGTCACGTCATAACTTCTAATGCATATATGTATACACATACACATATGCATACATAGACATACACATACACATAAATACATGTGTTTATATTTAAAGAGATACACATATGTATACACACACATATGTTTTCAGGTGTCGCATGTTAGTAAGAACTGTTTTAGATGCCGCCGGAAACAATGTAATGAAGGGCTTGCTTTAATGATTGATGGTAGTGAGTTCCAGGAAGAAATTGCAGAAAACAAGGCTGTCGTTTTGCCGTACTTAGTGCTTACTTTTGGAAACAGAAGGTTACTATTTTCAGAAAACGTGCGTTATTAGTATTGTGGAGATGTGTTAGGGGAAGTATGTCAGTGGGAATGTCACCGCTCCTGAATAATAAAATTCCAAGTTTGAGTTTAAGGGTGGAAATGAACGGTAGAATTTCGAGAGTGCTAAAGAGGGGTGCTGCTGATGCTGTGTAAGGAATATGTGTGATAATTCGGAGTGCTCTTTTCTGAAGGTGAATGAGGGATGTCAGGTGTGTGGTGTAGGTATTGGCCCAGGATGGTCAACTTCAGCGCCGTTTTGCTGAAAACTTCATGGCCCGAACCAGAAGGATAATCCGGCCAGGAAAGGACCAAATTCGCAGGCAAGGGCCTGAGTAAGTTACAGCCAAGAGTAATTGTCATTTGGGCGAGCTCACCCCTGAAACTAACATCAGACTGAGTAATCTACGCAAATGCCTACCTCTACCACGTGACTGCGCAGGGAAGCAGTGCTCAGTTGCGTAAATAGAAGGCGTTTTCTTGAAGACGCGCGTCGCTGACTGCTGTTGCGTTTTCATTGACGGAACAGTAATTCTACCAGAAAGTATTGCCCTTCCTTTGGATGGCCGCATACTAATAGTGACCGGCCGCGCTTAAATTGAAATGTTGGTTTTCACAAATACCCAGTCCCCTATAGTGTGCTTGGTATCTCGAAAGTTTCATCACTGGAGCCAGAAAGGATCTCTTGGTAGCTAAGCCACATTTCAAACAAATGGTTCAGGGTACTAGCAGGACATCGCGAATTCACTGTGTTCCATTTAATTCACAGCAAAATATGTGAAATATATTGTACCTGCTGCTACACTACCTGAATTTTCAGTGTGTGTTTTTGCGCCAGAGCGAAGAATTTTTCTTAATCCAAGAGGTTAGTTTGAGAGCTCAGTGTGCTTCTTACGAGGAAAACATATACTGATAACATTATCTCAGTCTTTGCGTGCGCAAACCGCGATATGATTCTAAAGTACGCCATAGTTGAGGGCTCCAGAAAATAACACGATCTGGTGTTCTATAACGTGCCCTGACATTGCTGAGTACTCGGGCCCACAGCAAGGATATATGTAGTGGTGCAATTATAGTTATGTCTTATTAGTTTATCCTGGTTCATGCATGTTTCTTCATTATTTTGTAAGTTTCCACAGCTGATCTTATAACGTTGCAAATATGCGTAGTTTTCATTTGAGTATTGCTCAAATAAAAGGCAATCTGTGAACTTTGTCTCTTTTTTCGTCAATGGTTTGAGGTGTTACAATTACGATACACTTTTAGATTTAGCAGGAGCGAAACAAATTCCCTTCTCAATTTCATGATATTTTCGATTTTACGAAATATTTCGACTGTCGTCATCATATCGTTAAATTGAGTTCCAACTGTATTTCCTTCCCTTGTGTATCTTTCGGTCATACATTATAGATTAGCTTTTTTAAAGTAGTATGGCACCAAAAGTTTTGCGCACTGACAAAAATATTTTAAATTTTGTTGATCTTTTTCTTCGCAATATGTAGCTAACGATCAAATCATCACGCTTGGAAACCTCGTTTCCACGAGCGCACTACTATTAAATATTGGGATACGTATTTATAGCGCCCAGATCAAGTTTCGGTTTATAGAGCGCCCAGAGAGGCAGGACACAGAATGGTTGTCTTATAAACATAGCTGCCTGCATAAGCGCACAGAGGCGGGCACACATGCAATTGCGTTGACAACTCTTTTCGCCAAAGGCTCCCTGCGTGCTGATATAATCCTATACGCGATGTTGTGAGTACGCGCGTGACACTCCAGAAACGCAATGCCGGGGCAAGGGCGTAAGCCGTTGTACTCCCGCGCAATTCCATAGAGGATACGCTCCCTCTGTCTGCTGAAAATGTCTGTTAGAAGGGAACGCTCACCTGCGCTAGAAAATGGGAGAGAACGCTCGGAAGGTTCGAGCACGCAAGTGGTCGTTTGTTGTTGCTTGGGTTGTGTATATAATAAAAAATTCAGGGCTGGGCAAATATACTTTGAAGTTGTATCGAGATACGATAACAGATACTACAACACTGATTGTATCCTATACGATACATTCCAATTGTATCTTCAGATACTTCGATACATTCGCAAATTTGTCATTATATATTTACATAATGTAGCACTAAATGCCTATGCACGAAAATGTTCGCTTGCAAATGTAATAACTGCGACCACTATTGTTTTATTTGAATGAATGTGTGTGAGTGTCTCAAAAGATATGTAGTGCTGGCTCAAACTACATTAGTTCCATTCCGAAACAACTTATTGGCGTTGCTTTAGCTGCTTAACATGACAGCACTGTACACTTCGATGATAGAGGCTTGTGCTCGTCGCTTTTGTAATTTATGGGTGTCGCTGCCCTGCTTGCCGACCAGCTAGCGGGTTGCCATGTAATCGTAAGAACCTCATTATGCCGCCTCCGCGCGATAGTGCAAATACCACTGTGGAGTTCTACCTTGCCCGTAATTGTATTACGGTTTTCGCAGTAACGGATCACCGGACATGTGTACGTCACTGAGAACATGTGCCGCCCAAAAAACGATTCAGACGTATTGTCATCATCATCATCAGCCTCAGCCTGTCTAAGCCCACTGCAGGGCAAAGGCATCTCCAATGTTCCGCCAATCAAACCGGTCCTGTGCTTTCTTCTGCCACGTTATACCTACAAACTTCTTAATCTCATCTACCCACCTAATTTTCTGCGCCCCCCTCACGCGTTTGCCATCTCTTGGAATCCAGTCACTTACCCTTAATGACCACCGCTTATCCTGCCGACGTGCTACGTGCCCGGCTCATATCCATTTCTTCTTCTTGATTTCAGCTATGATATCCTTAACCCCCGTTTGTTCCATGACCCACTCTGCTCTCTTCCTGTCTCTTAAGGTTACACCTATCATTTTCCTCTCCATCGCTCGCTGCGTCGTCCTCAATTTAAGTTGAACCCTCTTTGTAAGTCTCCAGGTTTCTGCTCCGTAGGTAAGTACCGGTAAGATGCAGCTGTTATATACCTTCCTCTTGAGAGATAGTGGTAGACTACCATTCATGATTTGATAATGCTTGCCGAATGAGCCCCATCCCATCCTTATTCTTCTAGTTATTGAACACTTATGGTTCACTCTCAGATGTATTGTACAGTCGCACAAAGCGCCACAGGATACCGCCGCCATCAGACTAATGCCTCTTATACCTACGAGAACCTGGTGGTTAGTAACAGTAATAGAATTCAGGGAAGCCTAAACAATGAAAACAAATATATCTAAGCAAAATAGAAAAGCGGTTGCGTATCAAGCACGGCGATTAAGCATAGAAACACGATACAGGCAGCACTCCATAGAGCTAATATTAATTGTTGCGTTTGGTGTCCCAGAGCCACGATATGGTTGTGAAAGACGTTCTAATGAAGGGCTCCGGCAAGTTTGGCCACCTGGGGTTCTAAGACCTAAATATAGGCACGCGGGCCTCTAGGATTTTCCCTCTACCAGAATGCGGCCGCCGCGACCTTCGGGTCAGCAGTCAAGCACCATAACCACTAGGCCACCGCGACGGATAAACCATAATAAAGGGCTCGTTGGGACGCTCATGAGAACAACGGAGCATTTGGTATAACAGTGTTTCTCGAATACCTTTACTAAGATATTTAAAATGACTCCTAATAATTTAAAAAAAACAGCAGGAAGGAGAAGATGGAAGCTTGCGATGAAAAAAAACCGTAAACAGGGGGTGGGTGCTCGAGCCGATGTTTCGACAAGTGGACTTGTGTTCTTCAACGCTGGAACTGATTTCCTTAGCTCTCGTCTGTATATGCTTTGTGCCCTCTCCACCACAATGAGAGGGCAATTGCAATATTGGGGGAGGGGCGGATATGCCGCCGTGACGAATTGGGTGAGTCATAAGGAAGGCGAGAAAAAATGTAAAAAAAGAAAAGAAGAAAACAAAAGAAACGAAAACGAGGTTGGGGGAGAGGAGAGGGTATACGTTTCGCTGAATGATTGCCAGTGGGAGCACGTGGCACTTTAACAATAGTAGGTTCTAAATTCCTAGAAGAAAGGCTTAACTCTCATTGGTTTTCGTTGTGTATGTGCCGTAGCGAATCGATTCAAGAGCCCCCTTAGAAACGTTCATACCTGCTGGCTGGAGTGTAATAAACTCGTGAATAAGTTACAAAGTCATACAGAGGTACAGACGTACAGAATCATACAGTGTCATACGTCATTCACAAGTTCACTATTCTCCAGCCAGCAGGTATCAACGTTTCTACGGGGGCTCTTGAATATCTTGCATCTGGAGCATCCACCCCCTGTTTACGGATTTTTTAATCCTAATACTTTGTTATCATATTGAAAACTGAATTTTACTATTTTACTCAGTAGTAAGCAGAATTTTTGTTACTGTATACGCCAGGCGCGCACGGTTTATTGTATATTTGGTCTCAACATGCCTTTACAAAACAGTAAATTGAAGCGGACTCTAAGTATGTAAACAGTAGCAAAAATTACGCAGACAGTTAAAAGCAAGACTAAATCAGAGAGCTTACCTTGGCTGTACGTTAAAGGCATATTGCAATATGCAGACAAAAAAAACAATATAGAATCGTATGCATTGTATGTGATGGAAAAGAAGGACAGTCAAACTTGCACTCACGAGATCCTTCAAATCACTGATGTGTGAAAGCCACTAGACGCAAAGCAATCCCTCAAGACTGCATTATTGAGACCTCGTAACGAAGCAACACGTAAGAGAAACTTTGATAATGACACTACAGCGGCCTCAGATTGTGTGCGAAAGACGCCGCGTGCATTGTAGTACGCGGCACCGGACAGTTGCGAAGTGCCAAGTGTCGCGGCACTGACAGAAGCAAAAAAAAAATGTTGCAGTGGCTTAGCTCGGCCATGCCGGGAGAACGTAGCGTTAGAAAAGGTTCAGCTAATTATACTTAGCTTTCCTGATTGTCTAGGATTAGCTTGATTATCACGCTTACTGCTTCTCCAAGGACAAACACACGGTATACGTATTATGTGGCACATCTATATTTATTTTCCCAGGCAACTACTTCGGGATTCGATGAGTTAAGCTTCTCCGCTCTTCTGCGTCGTTCAGCAGCATCTGCGCTGTCCTTCTCCATGGCTATACCACGCTGGCAAACGCCAGTCAGAGGCGCTATCAAGCGGCTCCAGCGCAGTTTCAGGCGGCGACTGCACAGCGAAGGCGAATAGCGGCGCGCGCGTCGGCGCCAATACGTCAGCCAAGGCTACGACCTCACTCCTCTGGAAAGCGCAGACTGGCGGTGCCGAGTCGCGGCGGCGGCAAAGTGCGCGATAGGTGCTGGCTCCAGTTGCTAGAGATCATTGATCCTCGCGCATGCGCAGCACGGCTCTTGAGGATTCTCGCGAAACTGGCTCGGCTAGGCCGGTGTAGCTAACGCTACAAAAGAAAAAGAGATAATACGAAAGGTCGGCTGGGTGTGCGTTCACGCGCTTCTCTATCGGGACGACGCGAGCGCCACATTGTGACTCTGCTCCACCACTGCGGACGCTCACAGCTCATCGCCTATCATTGCTGGAAAACTCTGGTGGAAAGATAAAATATTATCTCGGCCTTTGGTTTTATTCTGTTGATTTGTGGCAGCGGTATCCGTTTGATAAGCGGCGTTTAGCCAACGTGTATTGTTTCGCGCGGTGGTGGTGCGATAGCAGTATCTTGTATCGTAAGATGCACGATACATTCTTCAATGTATCGGAAATACAGATATTGATACTCGTCTTGTGAGACGTATCGAGATACAGATACAAGATAGCCAAATAGTAGCTAAGATAGTATATAAGATACATGTATCTTCGATACTGCCCAGCACTGTACAGTAACATTCAATACAAATTGGCATCGATGTCGTGAGGTTTAAAGTCCCAACAGGATGTAAGGCGTGGCGAATTACTTTGGGAAATACAGTAAAACCTCGGTGATACGAATCTCGCTGAATCCCCAAGAATATTCATATCATCCGAAATTCGTATCACCACAAAGGGTGGAAAATTAGCATGCAACAAAAGAAAGCTGCCGAACAATCTCATTTATTGTTTTTCAGGGCTGCAGCAAAGTCCCGAACAGCTATGAATGATTGACAGTGAAGTTGTCAGACGTCAAGAATCATACCTGCGCTCGTAAATACACGGCCTGTGCGCGAGTGTGTAATTAATGAACAAGGTTTGTTGTGTTCCGCGACAGCTAGTAGCCCCTTCCCAATCTCATGATGCTTTTTCGCAAGACACCGTAGTACTGCGGCGGAAGTAACTTAAGGAGCGCTTTTACGCGATAGACGAAGGCCAGAAAATTTCTGAACCGCGGTCCAATGTTGTTATTGTCTTGTCGCGATGGTGTTCGGGATGTCTTTCGAGAGATTTACGGACGTGCCCACGCGAGTGCGTCGCCAACAGTCGTGTATGTCCTCGTCTACTTTCGGTCCCTAGGATGTACGATGCGCGAGGACATTGCTTGAATCGACGTGGCAGGCACGTGTACACACAGTACCACGACAGCAGCACACGTCGGCAGTTAAAAAAAGGAGCATGACGCCAACTGCATCTGTAATCTAAACGCGAAAGCACACGGAGACATATTAGGGCCTCAAAGGTTCACGCTCACAATCTCGGAGGCTACGACGCGTGACTGAAAGTTTATTCTGAACACTGTGTAAGAAAATTATTTTTCTGACACTGTGATTCTGACGAATTGGCGGCGCAGCGCGCATGCCCGCGCTTGCATTCTCACACCCGCACATGGTTGGCGCGTCTTCCGCGACAGCGCGGACAGCACCTCTACGTACCTACGCGGTAGCGTACGTTTGTATCAAACGTCGCGGGATGAAAATCGGTTCGCAACAACCGTACTCCATTACACTGCGGGCCAATGGGTCTTGGCCGGGACCAAAGAAAAATTCGTATCACCCCTAAATTCGTAAGAGTATCACCGAGGTTTCACTGTACATTCCTCATTTGGCAGAAAGGACCGAGCCCTTGCGCAGCCTCATCAATAAAGACACAAAGTTTGAATGGTCGGAAAATCGCACTAACGAATGGACAGCTATTTGCAGATGACTCAGCAGCGGACCTTTGTTGGCCGTTTTCGGTGCTGCAAGGGAAGCGAAAATTTCTGCTGAGGCTTTTAAACATGAACTGCGCGCCGAACTTTGACAGAAGCACGGTTACAGTTGGCGGCCTGTTGCTTATACATCGCGCGTGGTGAATGAAACTAAACAAAGGTATTTGGAAATTGAGAAATACGTAATGGGCATTCGGTTGTGAGAAACTTCATCGTTATGTATACGGGTGCAAGATAGTCGTAGAGACAGAGCACCGCCCACTGTTACCCATTGAATCCAACGAAACTGGTGACATGCCACCACGTCTTCAGCGTTTCTTCCTGCGCTTACTGAACAACTATGTGCTTGAATTTGTACCAGGGAAAGAACTTCTGCTGGCAGGCACGCTGTCAAGGTCGTCGCCCGTCAACCATCTCCAGGACACGAGTGGGTCAACTGAAGAAATAGAAGTTAACGCAGCTAGTGCAGTCTCGGAGCTGGTAAGCAGGAAAATCCTGGATCATTTGGTTGCCCCCAACTGCAAGTGACCCTGACGGGAAAGAAGTGATTCGCTATATCAGCGGAGGTGGTACTATTGATAACTGCTTGAAACCTTGAGGGAGTGGTGCACGAGCCGGACGATTGGTATTCTCGTCCGGACTTGACCAGACATTGAATATATACAAAAAAGCGTGCCGTGTGCCGAAAGTACGCATATAACCAACCAAGCGAGCGTTTTATGCTTAGACGCACACCAGATCACGCTTGGTACAGTGTTGGCATTTATATATTTCAGCACGAAGGAAGATAAAACTTGTGCGCTTTCGATGTATAGTCAAACTACTCGGAGGTGCACAAAGTGAACGATACCACGTCTAGCACGGTCATGGCGAAATTGAGGTCATTGTTTAGCGATATGGAGTCCCAGTCGATGTATGCAGTGTCAATGGCCCTCAGTTCGCGTCTCATGAGTTAGCTACTTTTGCATCCAGGTGCGACTTCAGCACGTGACATCTAGTCCTGGCTATCCATAAACCCATGAATTAGCGGGAAAAGGTGTCGAAATAGTAAAACGGATCATGAAAAAGACGCACGAGAATCGCCACGACTTGTGGCTGTGCATGCTCAGTAACCGATCTACACCACCGGGCGAGCTGCTGCAAGGTAAGTAGCTATGAACCAGGCTCCCCGACTTCAGCGCGCAAATAAAAAAAATCCGTTTGTAAGCGCAGGCAAGTCGACGGCCGCAAGGACCCACCAGAGCTCAAGAAAATAGAAGTGGTGAGGATACGAGATAACGCGTGGACACGCAAATTACAGGCCCTGAAACATGTAGCGCCGATGTCCTAACGCGTCGTTACTGAAGATGGCAATGTGCTTTGTCAGAACCGGAGACGGCTGATTCCAACGCGTGAACCATTTCGACAGGATGGCATCGACAGCGACGAGCTAGAATGCAAGGACGACCAGCCAGAGTTGATAGCACCAATTGGGATGCACGCAAACTCGCTTTCAACCCCTACACTGCTCCCAAAAAGGTCTCAGAGGACGTCACCTACCAAGACATCAGCAGTACAACCATAACTTCAATCAAGTCCATTGTGTATCTCGACTTTAAGAAACTGTTAAAAAAGAGCAATGTGTATTGTGCACACTACGCAAGCGTTGGACGTATCGGCTAGTTTACAGTGACGGACAGATAACGACATTTTGGTTCGCGAATTCCGGCTGAATGACGTACACACCAAACCACAGGCAGATATTTCACTTTTCGAAACTAAATATGTTGTTAAATGCTCAACGGTCTTTTCGAAATATTGAGATCAGCCACATCTGGAAGATAAAGAAGACATCAACTGCCACCTTCAAACGTGTCACGTATTTCTGCTGAGGCGACAGATTTCTCAAGTTTGCATGTGTAATGTCGTGGGCGAACCTAGAAAGAGACCTAGGAGTTCACGTGTTCCCGGAAACCAGAGCTGAAGAACGTTCTTTTTTTTTCTTTCCCTCCTAAGCATGTACGTGCCACAGTGGATCGCTCATGCATGAGGGCATGTGGCATTACTTCTTCTCTGCTATCACCGGGAATCCGACACCAGGTTCTTCTTTTTCCATAATGTGAGTGACCCTTTCTGCGCACGGTGTGCCAACTGAGTCTAAGGAGGGCTCTACATGGATATGTAGTTGGTACAGATCACATGAATGGCGCAGTCTGCGGGTATCTCAAGGAGGTGATTCTAAGTGTTCGCTTTTTGTCTGTTAGATTTTCTAATGAGTATCTGTTCTCAGTGACACGTAAAAAGCTGTACAAAGATGTGCGTGATGCAATTTTACCCGTCCCTCTGTACAGGGCCATACACAGTAGACGCCAAGGGCAGGACGTGCTAAAACTGGTTAAAAGAATGCAAGTGGCGCCTTCCACGAAGTCCTTCTTTTATAAGCTTCACACAGGCACATTGGATGTCAAGGTATTCCTTGAGGAGCGTGGATTTTAAGTGCGAATGCACTTTATAAGCGACCCTGAATCCGCCGTCCCATAGCAACGGCGCGGGGAGCGGAGAGGAGCGTCTGTAGCAACGGCGCAGCGACGTCACGCCCCACGTGACTGCGCGCGCTCCGCCCTCCGCTTCGTGGCTGCGCGCGCCCCGCGCATTGCCTGTGGTGATGAAGGCCGGCGGCGAGACGCCGAACGAAAGCGTGCGAAGCGAGCCGAGCACCACGAAGCCGATCTGGCGCGGGGACGCGCGATGCGTGAGCGAGCGCGGGCCCTCGAATTCGATCGGCCGGACGCGCGCTTCAAGCGAGACTTCCTGGACCGCAGCTTCGGATATAGCTGCACGGTGTGCGATCGACTGTGGTTCGACAACAACCTGAGCCCCATCTCGGGCGTGCGCAACGCCGCCAACAAGTTGAACGCGTTGCGGGTTCTTTGGAACGAGTTCGGAAGACAGATCATCATCATCAGTAAAAGTGCTTTGCACTTAAAAACGGCCAGACCTCCGTGGGTCGGCTGGCGCGTGCTCTCTCGCTGCCGTCTCCTACGCTCGGCTCTGCAGTTTAGTCGCGCGCGCCCCCTCATAGCATCACGCCGTGCTTCGCACTTCCTCATACTCCCCTTCGGGGAAATGTTTCTTACCTTGGGGCTCAGACTGCCTTATCTGTAATAAGCCAGAAACTATTGACCATGTTTTCTTACATTGTTGGGAGGGCGTGTACTTTTGGGATGTATTACAGAGGACAATCAAGAAGGAATTCCCGTTAAATCCAGATGGTATCAGGTTTCTCCCAATAGATGACGATCATGGATTGCCGTTAGACTTAATGATGTTAACCGGCCTTCACTGTTTATGGAGGGCTCGTATGGCAGGATTTTATTGCGATCCAGATGCACGGCCCGCACGCATGTATTTTCGTGAGTGTATGACCAAGTTTGTGGAACTCCAGAAAGCTCAGGAGTTTGTACCTGAGTGGTTGTCGAGGGTAGAACCCTTGACAGCGCTCAAGGAATTTTAAACTTGCGTCTCTCCAGCAGGACTGACACAACTTTTGTCTTTCTTTCATGTCCTTATTGTTTGATGTACATGTCTAATAAAAGGCAATAAAGAAAAAAAAGCATTGCTTCTTGTCCTATAAAAACACCGTTTTGATGCGGTATATGATAGTAAACGAATAAATGATGGTTACTAAATTAACGAAACAATTGTGCCGTGAGGCAAATGGTTTATGCTGCTGTCACAGAGGAAGAAAATAAATAAGTCAGGAGACAACGCAAAACAAAAACGAACCGAAAAAAATAAGTAGTCGTACGAAAAGTAACTCGATGGTTGATTAACGTCACGAAAGGTATGACTTGAGCCTTAAAACATAAGCGATATCAGTTTGAGGAAGTCGACAGGAACATCCGGAGGTGCCTTATGGGAGAACTTTGTAGGTTACGTCGATACCTCACCGTAGAATCTTTTAGGGGCTGAGGTAGTAACGCATCGACTTTTCTGACCAGTTGCGTTGGATGGGGGTCCACCCCCACAATACCGCGTTTGGTTGAAGGTAACTTCGTGGGGACGACAATTGTTACGGCGTGCGTCCGCAGTTTAAAGACACTGAATACAGTGTCGCGCGAATCGATGGGCCTCGTCGGCGCGTTGAGCGAAATTAACAGCATTGGTGTCAATCATCGCTTCGTTGTCCGGAAGGAGCATAGCGTCATACACTGTGGTGACCTCACGACCGCCGACTAAGCGAAAGGTGGTTAAATGCGCACTTTCTTGAGTTGCAGTAATTTAAGCAAAATCACCTAAGGCAGGATAGCCTCCCAGTTGTGGTCAATGTCTACCGCCATTGAAAGCATGTCTGCAATAGTCTTGTATAGTAGTTCAGTAAGCCTGCTTGTTTCCAGGTGATAAGCCGTTGCTTTGCTATGTTGGGTGTCACTTAGTCTCAAAACTTCTTGTAGCACCTCTGCAGCTAATGCAGTCCCACGATGAGTAATAACGACAGCTGGCACTCCGTGAAGAAGCACGTAGCTGTTAACGAAAAACTGGGTGACGTCCGCTGCGGTACATTTCAGCAGTTTCTTTGTTTCAGATGATCATGATAAGTAACAGGTAGTGACCACAATCCACCGATGTTGAGAACAAGACACCGGGAACGATGCCAGCAAACCTATGCAGGGAGTTTTTCGCTGCTGACGATAACGTTCGGCTCGCGAAGGCAATCACATGCTCTACGTCATTTGGTCACTGAATCAGCACAGCCTCACGTGCGGCGTTGTGGGCGTCCGTGTGTAACTCTGTATAAGCGTTTTCGATAGTGACCGAGTAAAGGTGGGGCCTCCAGATGGTTTCAGAGGGTATCGAAGGCGTGGCGCTATTCCTGACCACCCAAAAATCGGCACGCCGTCTTTCGTAAGTTGGTTGTGGGGTTCAGCAATTTTTGCAATTTCTTTGCCAAAGCAACTGTTCCTTAGGACCCACAATGGCCTTTCTTTGGTTTGAGAGATCTCAAGCTGCTGTAATCTCTGGTTGGTCGTCCTAGCATTCCGACTCGTTGCTGTCAATGCCATCGTGTTGAAATGGTTCACGCGTTTGGAATCAGGCGTCTCCAGTTCTCACGCAGCGCTTTGTCATCTTCCGTAACGACGTGATAGGAGCTCAGCGCTGCAGGTTCCAGGGCGTGCGCTTTCCGTGTCCACGCTTTATCTCGGATCCTCAACAGTCTCAAGAACTGTCCGTAGGTGCTGGTCGTGCTGCTCAAACGTGCTGCTCGCCCTCTCGCTTGGTTGTACCCCCCTTTCCTTTTTCTTTCTTTTTTTTCTTCTTTCTTTACAGCTACCTTTAACTCTGACATGGCAGACCCGAACGTGTTTACAAACTCTATTGAAATGTGGCAAGGGCTACACTCCTCTGCTTTCGAGTTTCTCTCTTTCCAGGCAGAAATTACCAACAGCAACAGACGCGCCGCTGCTGCACATGACGTCATAACTAACCCCTTAAAACTAACACGCCAGGGATGACAAGGCGCCTTTGACAAAGATAGGTCCCCTATCGAAACGTCGGCCAGCCTGATCTGAGGCACTTTCTCCTGTTTTGAACCTATAACGTGTATCCATCCGTCGGCTCCCTTCTTGATCTTGGACTCCATGCCTGCTGACGATGACGGAACAGGGTAAGTGCCCTTGTTGTCTTTGGCGCATGTAGCTATTCTAGGCGACAGCCAATTCAAATACCTACACGAACACTTCCCGTCAGGCCCACAAGCACCACACATTAGACATTTGAGCGGCGCACAGACAACAGACATCTTAACACTGGTATGTGACGCCCCAACAGATACCACACACTTCATTATCAATGTTGGAACGAACAACCTCCAGTCAAAATGCAGCAGAAACAATCGAATCACTAAACGACGTAATACTTTCAATCCAGACAGCTCGCCCGAACACACACATAACTGTGACAACTGTGGCTCCTCGACTACAAAACAAACACCGCCCACTGATTCACCAAACAACTGCACTGATGAGGCACACTGAGGAAAGAAACAAACTAAACACATTGATACTTAACTTGCCACATTTTCACAAGAATGTAGACGCCATCCACCACACAGAAATACACACTTCAGCACACGAACACTTGGCCTGGGATGGCCTCCACCTAAACCACCGAGGCGTTGCAGCAGTCGCTCAGCGCATTAAACATCTTATTAAAGGACAACATAACGTCACTTACCAGCCCACACAAGGCCCTTCCACCATCCCTGTCTCCGTTACAGCGCCACGCACTAGAGCCACACTAGCCCACTCAGCAACATCCCACACGCAAACAACAGAACAAAAGACGAACTCACCACCCAAAACACACTCGTCTGTGAGCCAAACGGAGGCAACATACACCACAGCCGAAGCCTCCACACAAACTACACCTAACGCAAGGTCCACAGCCGAAGCCTACACACAAACAACACCCAACATGAGGCCCACAGCCGAACCTTCCACACAAATTACATGCCCACCTCCACACTACCACCAGGAACCCGACACAACCGACATCGACGAAACAAAATCCGCAACCGAAGTTGTCACGCAGACGCCCACTCTCATACCTCCGCACACGGACACCCAAGCCGCAACAGTCGTCGAATCTAACGAACCAGAAGTTCAAACAGCTCCCAAACCGGAACCCGCGGACACACGCCGGTCCACCCGCACTAAGACAAACAAGTGACAAACCCTTGAAGTCACTACTCCCCAGACACGCCGCATTGAATTTTTACAAGCTAGAAAACTAACCCAAAAACTCACCAACTACACCTGCCACCTCAACACGTACAAGCACTGCATAAAGAACAACACAATTCCCAAAGGACTAAAACTGAAAGCGACACCCGCGTTAGGTACTCTCTCCACCCAATATCAATATAACTGGCAGACAGCACTAGACAACGCTTCATTTTCTCTCTTAAATATACTCAGGAGCCACTGCATAGAGCAAATTGAAGAATTTTCCCAAACACTCGAGAATATAATTCTAACAACCGAAGAAAAAAGGGACCTAGAACAATATAAAGAAAAACAGAATAAAAAATTGAGGCAAAACCAGAATAACAAAATGATTTCCAATCAAGGAACACCCTCCCGAACAACCACCCTAGTCCCGCTAACAACTGACAGTACAAAGAGAGAAATACCAAGCACAGCTAACATCACACAAATAGAGCAGTCCAATGTTGTAGACATTTCAAGTACATTAAGTCTAGAGGAAACAAGATCCCTTAGCAAGGGCCTAAACTTTTGTCCAACCAACAACACAATAGATGAATTCGAACTCCACAGAGACCTCACAGAATTTTCACGAAGAATGCGCATTAGACACTTTTTTGCAGATAACGATGGAGCAGAAACAGGTACTACAACGCTCAGGGCTCAGTATACTTGGACTCCCGAACCAGAACAGGCAATTGAACTCGACTTATATCTTAAAGCTATCACTACAGAAATCATCAATCAATCGAAATCATCTAAAAAGCCTAGGAACATGACTTACTCGGAGAGTCGCATCATCTCTAACCTCAAGTCGCGCGAAGACATTATCATCAAGGAAGCCGATAAGGGAGGAAGCATAGTCATTTGGCCAACACAGAAGTACAAGCACGAGGCTTACAGACAACTCAATAACGAGAACACTACCGCAAACTAGACAATGATCCAACAGAACAATAGACACTCACAATCACTAACACACTTAGATCCCTCCTTGCTGATGAATTATTAACTCCATCAGAATTCAAGTTTCTGAAACCAAACTACAAAGCAGCAGGGCGGTTTTACCTCCTCCCCAAAATTCACAAAGTACCATCCACCGAATTATACACTGCCGATATTCCAGGGCGCCCAATAGTATCAAATAACAACACCCCAACCGAGAGCCTCTCCGAATTCCTTAACCATTTTCTCGGGGTCATTCCGAAGACATTCCCGTCATTTGTACAGGACACCCCACACCTACTGCGAATAATAGAAGAGATTAATAGCAAAGGCACACTACCACAAAACGCCATCCTCGTCACACTAGACCTTACCGCTTTATACACGAATATCCCGATCCCAGAGGGCCTAACCTCAATAAAGCAAACTTTAAATCAACATAATGTACAGCATTCTACTGAAGTATATTTATCATTACTCGAACTAGTACTATCACACAACTATTTTGAATTTGAAGAAAATTACTACCTTCAAATACAAGGAACAAGCATGGGCACCCCATTCGCACCCACTTATGCAAACATATCCATGGGAATTCTGGAAACAGACTTCCTGGCTCGCTGCGCAGACAAACCCCACCCATACATTCGGTACATTGATGACATACTTATAATATGGGGTCACGGCAGGGACAATCTAGCTAAATTTTCATCATTCTTAAACTCCTTTCATCCAACGATAAAGTTCACGTCCGAGACCTCAGCTGAGTGCATCAACCTTCTTGACACAACCATATATCTTGAGAATGGTATATTAAAGACAACGCTGTATAAAAAACCATTTGACAAGCACCGATACCTAGATTATACTAGCCATCACCCAAAACATTGTAAACAGGGCATTTTCAGGAGCCAAGCAACAAGGTTACGTCGCATATGCGTAGAGGATCAGGATTACGTAAACAGACTTACTACCCTAAAAGAAACATTAGCAAACAGAAGCCATCCAAATGCGTTCCTTCATAAGGTACACGGACGCACTAAAACTAGATCGCACTGAGACACTCAAACCACGCCCTAAAACCACAACAACAACAGCGCCTCTTCTCGCTACAAAATTTTCCAACGCACTTACGAACATAAACAACATCCTCGCAAAATACTATCCGATTCTAACAACCAACCAGAAACTTAAAAAAATCTTCCCCGAACCGCCTAAGGTTGCCTACGGACGCAACGCCAATTTTAAAGATATGCTCGTACATGCAAAACTCGCAACAAGAACTACACCAACGTCTGGACCCTGTGGGCGTCCAAGATGTTCTACGTGCAAACATATATAGCCAGCCACCAACGTAAAAAGCACAGCATCCGATTACCTTCACAAGGTAACATCGAACTTCACGTGCACCTCAAACAACCTGATCTACTGCATTGAGTGTGCCACCTGTAAAAAACAGTACATAGGCGAAACTGGACAACCAATTCATGTAAGACTGAACGGCCACCGCGCAGACACAAAGCACAACTTACCAAAAGCAGAAGCCAGCCACTTCAATCAAGAACACCACAATTTCGATCAAGCCAAACTTTACATTCTACAAACTTCCGGTCACCACGTGAGAGGAAATACATGGAATCGTATTTGATACACAAATTTCAATCCCTACACCCATCAGGAATAAATCTAGCTCGTGGTAATTTGGAATCATTAAAAGCCATAGCATGAGTCCTATAATATTAAGAGACATGAAGTACGCTCAGCTTTCAAAGACCTTAACCTATTCGCAAAATAAAATCCCGACCAGCTCCCATAATACACTATCAATATTCTTTTTTAATATCTGTTAACCTTGCATGTATAAATGTGCACATACGTGTAGATATTATACTCTTAAGATGTTTTCATTTTCTAGTGAATCCGAACCACGGTTTCCTTCCCCCTTTGCGCGCTCCAAAGGCCGCTTCTGGCCAGCATTGTCACAGCCCTCGCCTTCTCAGGAAGTTCTACGAGTCTTATTCCGATTGTTCTCCCCCGGCCGCCCGTCGTTCCTTTCACCTTTCACCTTTTGTTTTCTTTTTTTCGCCCTCTTAGTTGACGGGCGCCCAATTCTTGGAAGCCACCGACAACACTGGATGCATATGCCAGCCAATTGCTTCACCCATTAAGCAGGAGCTTGCTTTTCAGGCAACCCTTTCAATATCACTTAAAGTAGGCAGGCGAAATTTTAAACGTACGCCGCCCGAGTACCTTCTTCTGCTTTCTTTTTTTTTCGTTTGTACCTGCCTTCCCCACCACCTTCTGCAGCTCCTTGGCGGACATTTAAACGTAAGCCGCCCGGTTTTTCTCCCCGCCTTTAGTTTCCTTCCTCACCACCTTCTGCAGCTCTTTGTGATGGCTGCACTCGCCCTCTCGCTTGGTTGTACCCCGCCCTTTTCTTTTTTCTTTCTTTTTTTTTCTTCTTTCTTTGCAGCTACCTTTAACACTGACATGGCAGACCCGAACGTGTTACAAACTCTGTTGAAATGTGGCAAGGGCTACACTCCTCTGCTTTCGAGTTTCTCTTTTTCCATGCAGAAATTACCAACAGCAACAGACGCGCCGCCGCTGGACATGACGTCATCACTAACCCCTTAAAACTAACACACCAGGGATGACAAGGCGCCTTTGAGAAAGGTAGGTCCCCTATCGAAACGTCGGCCAGCCTGATCTGAGGCACTTTCTCCTGTTTTGAAACCTACCACGCATCTAGGTAGATAAGACGTGATTGCCATTTAAGCCCAGAACAAACCGTGTCCATCATTCGTCGAAAATATCTGTCGCCGGCCATAGCCAGAAAGCAAGGACTGTGAACTCGTGTAGCAACGGAACCTATCTGGCTGCCATCGCCGCTTATCACGACAAAGCTAGTCGCACGTGGGCACAAGCAGTGCTCACTTCCCCCTCTCCCCTCCTGGCTATAAAAGCCCGATTCCACGATCAATAAAGGCTTCTTATGCTTGCACTGGGCTCGTCTCATTCGGGGACCGGAGCGCGCGCTGGGTGCGACCTTACCATGTAACAGTGGCGACGAAGGCGGAAAAAACCCTCGGAATCAAGAACGAGCCAGACAACGGAGACCAAGCAGCGGCTGCTGAAAGAATTGTTCCAATGGCGCATCAACAGCTGCCGGACTATGACGACGAAAGGGACAACTAGAAAGCATACATCATCAAAGCAGAGGCTTACTTCGAAGCGACGGGTATCAGCGACCAGGCCAAGAAGAGGGCATTGCTTATCGTGGCGCTGAACACAAGAACCGTGCAAGTGCTGGCAGTCAAAACACTGGATGATTACTTCGACCCAAAGCGCCACGAAACTACGGAAAGTTTCCGGTTTTTTCAACCGCTCTCAAAAGGAAGGTGAGCCTGTTCATGAATTTATTCTGGAACTACGGCGCATTGCCGACTGTGATGATTAGGACGGTTCGAGCACTTCCCCTATTGTGCAGCAGCGCAGGAAACAGACAGGGAGACGTATTTAAACATTTATGTACAAAATAGAAGGATATGAACAGTCAGTGGTCTCGGTGCCGTCGGGACGACCACCCAGGCCCCGAGGAGGAAGAGTCCCGTAGTCTCACGGCTTGCGAACAGCGGTGGCGGCGTCTAGGAGATGCCGGGACCAGCGCGACCTCGGACCTTGTTTCCGACGTCCTGATCACCACCCCAGCGCAGCGGTTCCGCGGGCGGGTTCTGGCCAGCACAGCACCGTCTGCGCCGTGCTGGAATGCTGCTCGCCACAGCTGCGGTGCGGCAGCTCATTCACCGGCGATCCACGCCTTGGCCAGGGCACCGCCAGGTACAGCTCGGGTGCACAGCTCATGGGCTCGCGGCCCACGTCCGAGTCTGGCGCGTCGCTCGGTACGGCTCGGCACCGCTCGGCGACCCTCGATGCAGTCAGCAACTCCACCCCTGGCACCTGGATCCTTGGCCACCCTGGACCTCGCCCGGCTCCGTGGTCCCCCGTGCCCACGCGTCTCGGCCGGCAGAACGTCCCGCTCGTCCGAGCTCGGAATAGCACGCCCTGGCCCGAACACTGCGAGCGCGCCTCGTGCCACCGTGCCACCGCGCTCTTCTTTTTTCTCCCTCCGTGCTCGGTGGTCCGCGCCGACGTTTTGGCGCTATTTACACGTGACATTTTACCCCCCACTTTAGAAAGTTGTTTCCCTTCAACAACTTTTCTAAGCATGAGGATGGACAATGTTCACAGCCTGAAAGGCAGAAAGTGTTCGCATGTTAACAGTTTTTTTTCACACGCATTCACAGATTGTTCCCTACGCAGTTGACGAAGCGTTCCGCATGGAGTTGTCAGAGTATTCACAAAAATAAGTCTACGTGTGCATGACGTTTCAAGTCTACACTCGGCTCATGTAGTCAGCTCCGACGTTGTCACTTCCTTTGATGTATTCCACCGTGAAGTCGTACTCCATAAGTGTCAGACTCCAATGCAGAATTCGGCTGTTTGTGTGCTTGGCGGAGTTGATGTAGGCCAGCGGCTGGTGATCGCTCTGCAGTACAAACTGTTTACCGACGAGATAAATGTGGAATTTCTGGGCAGCCCACACGAGCGCAAGCCCTTCTCGCTCTACGGTTGAGTATCGTGCCTCCCGTGGAAGGAGCTTCCTGCTTGCGTAGGCGACCGGATGGAGAACACCGTCATAATTCTGCATGAGCACGGCTCCCACACTGGTAGACGATGCGTCTGTGCGCAGAACAAATGTCCTCTCGAAGTCAGGAGACCTCAAGATTGGACCAGTGGACAGCAGTCGTTGAAGCTCGTCAAATGCCTCCTGGTGACGTTGTTCCCATATCACCTTATTCGGAGCACGCTTCCGAGTGAGCTCTGTTAAAGGATGAGACACGTGGGAATAGTTGGGTACGAAGTCTCGGTAGTACCCTGTGAGACCGAGAAAGGAACGGACTTCTTTCTTTGTATGAGGTCTTTTTGCAGCTTGTATCTTTTCAAGTGTTTCAAGCTGCGGCCGTAAGACCCCGTGTCCCACGATGTGGCCCAAGAACTTCACCATCGTTGAACCAACTTCACTCTTGGATGGCTTGATCGTGAGCTGTCCATGCTGTACTTGTTGAAAAAACCTTTCGAGCGTGGCAATGTGCGTCTCCCATGTGTCTGTGGCTATAAGAACATCATCGAAGTAATGATGTACGTGAGAAATGCCAGCCACAACTTTTCTCATGAGTCTAGTGAAAACTGCTGGCGCTGTTTTGATGTCAAAAGGCATAAAGCGGAACTGGTAAAGGCCCGACATTGACTGGAAGGCCGTCATGCGTTTCGAGTCTTTGTGCAATGGGACCTGCCAATATCCCTTTGTAAAATCAAATTTGGAGAAATAGCGAGCCTTTCCTAAGTTTTCGAACATCATGTCCACTCGTGGAATAGGCTCATTATCCATCACGACGACTCTGTTCAACTGTCGGAAATCAATGCATAGACGCATGCTGCCGTCTTTCTTTTTAACTACGACAATTGGTGACTGGTAAGGCGAGTCTGAAGGTTCGATGATTCCCTGCGCCAGCATCTGCTGCACTTCTTCCTCTACCGCCTGTTGAACAGCAAAGGGTATCGGGTATTGGCGTACGTTCACCGGCACAGTAGATGTTGTTGTGATCTCGCACTCTACCAAGTTCGTCTTTCCCGGAACGTCCGAGAAAATATCTTGGTAGTCTGATAGAAGCTTCTCGATCTGTGCCTTCTGGTTCGTGTCCTAGTCGTTAGCGACTTTGACGTCATGGTAGGTCCCGTTCTGTTGAAGCGCGAGCAACGGTAGTTCCGGTTCTTCTGTTTGTACCGCTACAGCCGCGCGGCCCACCGTGTCTGTCGAAGGTGGTCTCTCCTCGTACTTTTTAAGGAGGTTGATGTGGAACAAAGTGGTTCGGGTTCCCAGATCAACGACATAGTCGATTTTGCTCCGCTTCTCTAGTACAGTGAAGGGGCCTTTCCAAGTTAGAATCAGTTTGTTGGTGTCGGAAGGTAGTAGTAGTAACACCTTGTCTCCGGCGCAGAGTTGACGAGGCTTCGCTTTGCGATCGTAGTATTTATTTTGTGTCAGCTTGGCTTTCTGGAGCTCTTCGTGCGCAATTTGACACGTCTCATACAAACGATCGCGAAGCTCCATGACATAGCCGTATGTAGTCTTCGTTTGGGCATCCAAGGTTTCTCGCGTCCATAATTCTTTCATTATGGACATGGGGCCTCTAATGTATCGACCATACAGGAGGTCGAAAGGCGAAAAGCCGATACTCCACTGAGGCACCTCTCTGTATGCAAATAATAATGGTGCCAGGTATCTGTCCCAGTTCTTTGGACTTTCGTGGCACATGCGCCGTATCATTTGCTTTAACGTACCGTTAAAGCGCTCAACAAGGCCATTTGCCATAGGGTGGTATGGGGTAGTTGGCAACTGTTGGAAAGACAGTAGTCTGCTAACTTCCTGCATTAAGCGTGACGTAAATGATCTTCCGCGGGCGCTTACGATTTCTCGTGGGATTCCAACGCGCGAGAACATTTCCACCAACGCCTCTGCTATCTTCTCCGTGTCTATGCTTGGTAATGCAACAGCGTCAGGATACCGCGTTGCGCAGTCCACCATCGTTAGAATGAAACGATTTCCTTTTGCCGATGTCGGTGATAGTGGACCGATTATGTCAATCGCCACACGTTGGAAGGGCACGTCAATCACCGGCATTTTTCCAAGTGGGACACGTCCGACTAAGTGCTTTGGCACAGTGCGCTGGCAGATGTCACAAGAGCGCACAAATCGTGTCACCTCAGCCTGCACGCCTGGCCAATAGAATTCTTCTAGAATCCTATCAGTTGTTCGCTTAATACCTTTGTGGCCTGCCATAACTCCCTCATGTGCCATCCTAAGGACAAACTGGCGGAGGCTTTGCGGAACAACCAGTTGGTCAACTTCCTTCCTCGTTAGCGATCTGTAGTGTCGGTGAAGTATTGCCTTAAGCAAAACATACTCTATGTTTGCTGATCGCTTCGCCATCGTCTTCCCGATCGCCGAAAAACAGCTCTCCAAGGTGCGATCTTCTCTCTGTAACTTTTCAAGAACTTGCGGGGTCACATCTAGTGCGTTCGATGCCGCCACAGGTAACTTCATGTCCCTGGTCCCTCGTGTTGTCGCTTCACTAAGAGTCGGTAAGTCTGGTGACACGCTTGGATGTGGAACAGGCTCCCCTGCTGGTGCCGACTCCTTATGCAGTCTTGCGACATCCGACAGGTGATGTGACGTGGTAGAACCAGAAGGGAAGGCTACCCCGTCGATGTTGCCGAGAACGACGTCATATAGTGGCTTTTCCATGCAGAGTGCCAGTGTCGGTCCTCGGAAGAACGGAGAGTCGATGTATACCCTTGCCTCGGGAAGCTGCCTCGACGAGTCGTCGAGGTGCACAGTACGTGTGATACCGGTGAAATTCTTTTCCGGTACCAGCGAACGCTTGACCACCACGGTATTGCAGCCCGAGTCTCTTAGCACCGTCACAAGCTTCCCATCGAGATATCCGGTTGCTGTTGGCATCTCTTGTCTTAGCAGACCAAGACAAATATCTCCTTTTGCCGATGGTGCATTTTTATCTGCTGGTGAAGGGGTGCAATCCAAGTTCTCCTTGTTTCGGGCAACAGGCGCACGGTCATAGTCGGCAACAGCACTTGACGCCTCCTTGTTGCGGCTCTTTACATTCGGACACTCGTCAGCTTGGTGGCCGTGTTTCCTGCACTTCCAGCAAGACGAGGTCTTCGGGCCTTTTGACCGCGTCCAACAGTCTGCAGCGCGATGACCGTGCTTTCCACATAGAAATCATTGCACTTTTGCTTTTCCGGCCTCTTTTTCTCTGCTCTTGCTCGGCGAACCTGCTTTTTCACTTGATCTTTCCTGTTTCCCTTTCGCGATATTTGTCAGGCCTTGCGCTTCCAAATAATGGTCAGCGGTTTCGGCTAGCTGATCGAGCGTTCGGCATCCTCGCTCTTTCAAGATGATGGCGAGTTTCTCATCGCATCTCAGCAAAAACTGTTCGGATACAATGATATCCCTCAATACGTCATACGCTTTATCTGTTTTTGCCATCTGCTGCCAATGATCGAAGTAACCGAGCAGCCGACCAGCAAATTGTCGCCCTGTCTCGGAATTCTCCGGCTTAGCTTCGCGAAACATTTGCCGATATCCTTCTTCGGTGTAACGAAACCTTTGCAGCAACGTTTGCTTCAGCTTCTCGTAGTCTGTTGCATCCTCGGCAGCCATACGACCGACAATACTCAAAGCTTCTCCTGAGAGGCATAAGCTTAATGAGAGCGCCCACTTGTCGCTTGGCCATCCCTGGCTGGTGGCTACTCGCTCGAAGCGCTGGCCCTCATTGTAGGGAGGAATAAGCTTGTGGGGGCTCCTGAACGCTTAGCTGCTGGCTTCCACGCGCTCTCCACCGGTTCCAACCGTCCCAGCCGTGCGCTCAGCAAGACGACACTTAGCCTCCAGCAGACTTTGTTCCGCCGCCAGACGAGCGATCTCCTGTTCGTGCGCTATTCGTGACGCGTCCCTATCCTCAGCACGTCTGTCACGCTCTTTTTTCTGCTGCTCCTCAATCCACTCTTTCAGTTCATTACCCATTAAGCCAAGTTCCTTGCCAATCGGTATATACTTTTCCCAATCCATTTCCGCCCACTGCACAAAAGAGAAGTGCGGCTCTCAAAGTTGGAGCTAGAGCTAGGTCCTACGTCGCGGACGCCAGAAAATTGTGATGATTAGGACGGTTCGAGCACTTCCCCTATTGTGCAGCAGCGCAGGAAACAGACAGGGAGACGTATTTAAACATTTATGTACAAAATAGAAGGATATGAACAGTCAGTGGTGTCGGTGCCGTCGGGACGACCACCCAGCCCCCGAGGAGGAAGAGTCCCGTAGTCTCACGGCTTGCGAGCAGCGGTGGCGGCGTCTAGGAGATGCCGGGACCAGCGCGACCTCGGACCTTGTTTCCGACGTCCTGATCACCACCCGAGCGCAGCGGTTCCGCGGGCGGGTTCTGGCCAGCACAGCACCGTCTGCGCCGTGCTGGAATGCTGCTCGCCACAGCTGCGGTGCGGCAGCTCATTCAACGGCGATCCACGCCTTGGCCAGGGCACCGCCAGGTACAGCTCGGGTGCAGAGCTCATGGGCTCGCGGCCCACGTCCGAGTCTGGCGCGTCGCTCGGTACGGCTCGGCACCGCTCGGCGACCCTCGATGCAGTCAGCAACTCCACCCCTGGCACCTGGATCCTTGGCCACCCTGGACCTCGCCCGGCTCCGTGGTCCCCCGTGCCCACGCGTCTCCGCCGGCAGAACCTCCCGCTCGTCCGAGCTCGGAATAGCACGCCCTGGCCCGAACACTGCGAGCGCGCCTCGTGCCACCGTGCCACCGCGCTCTTCTTTTTTCTCCCTCCGTGCTCGGTGGTCCGCGCCGACGTTTTGGCGCTATTTACACGTGACACCGACAGTTGTAATTTTGGCACAATGCTCGATCGAATGCTTCGAAACCGTATTGTATGCGGTGTTCGGTCCAGCGCGTTGCAGAAGCATTTGCTGGCAAAGGAAAATTTAACACTGCAGGAAGCGGAAACCATGGCGCTCGCAGCCGAAGCGGCGGAAAAAGGGGCGGAGAAAATAAGCTCAGAGCTAACAGTGCTTAAGGTTGATGCGCGACAGAGCACGGGAAACGAGGTGGTGTCAGAATGCAGCCGGTGTGGCAGCAGCAGGCATAGCAGAATGCTTGTGGTTGGTTGAGGGCACGGTGCTACCGCTGCGGTAAGCTAGGGCATATTGCTAAGAAGTGCTTGAGCGACGCCCACGGTCTAAGGCCTAGGTCAAGCAGGCGAGCACCTGGGAACGTACGCGATCGAGCTCTTGCAGTAAATGCTGACTCAAATGACGACGACTTTGATGATGCTACGCATGTGTGGACACTAACTCGGCACGTATTGCTCAGTTGGAACCGCCTATCAAACGCACTTTCACTTGGGGTGGTGGGGACGTGTCAATGCACGTAGATACTGGCTCCCCAGTGTATGTCGTACCAAGGCAAATTTTCGAGAAACACCGACAACAATGGCCAATTCCGAAGCCCACAAACATCAAGCTATCATGCTACCTCGGAAAAATTCCAGTGATGGGGCAACTGCGTGTGCCGGTGTCGTATAATGGTGTATCCTTTGACTGTCCCTTGATCATCCTAGACTGTACAGGTCCCAGTCTATGCGGACGTGACTTGATCACCCAGATTTCAAAGTCAGGAATGCCAATCTTCAACCTGAGGGCCCAGCCGGACACCCATTCGGGAACGACCACGTCTGCCGTTGAGGACATCCTTGCCGAGTTTCAAGACGTGTTCCAGCCAGAAGTCGGAGTGATTGATGGGCCCCCGGCGCGCCTACTGCTAAAGGAGGGAGCCACACCAAAATTTTGTAAGGCTCGTTCTCTTCCGTTCGCTTTACGCGATAAGTTAACGCAAGAATTGGACAGGCTTGTGTCACAGGGAGTGCTGTCACCCGTCACACACTCGGAGTGGGCTACGCCCATTGTGCCGGTTTTGAAAAAGGATGGCACCGTGAGCAATACCCCTTGCCTCTGATCGATGATATGTTCGCTAGCCTGAACGGAGGAAAATATTTCAGCACCCTCGACTTACGCGATGCGTATAATCAAATTCTCTTGGATGAAGACTCGCGGAAGCTTTGCGTTATCAACACGCACCGCGGGCTATTTGCGTACAACAGATTGCCGTTTGGTATTGCTTCGGCACCAGCTATCTTCCAGCGGAAAATTGAGACTGTTTTGCAGGGCTTATCATGTGTTCAGGCTTATCTGGATGATGTTTTGGTATCGGAAAAGGATGAAGGTGGCCAGGATTTACGGCTCGTGCTGCAACGATTCAGAGAGCGTGGAGTAAAACTGCGGCTTGACAAATGCAAGTTCCGTGAACAGTCTGTCACTTATCTAGGGCACAGAATAGATCAAGAAGGTCTTCACCCGATGGAAAAAAATGTGGAAGCAATCTTAAAGGCTGCAGAACCACGCAATGTCGTCGAACTGCGTTCGTTTTACAGCGAAAGCTGTTATAAGATCATTTCACCGGCCGTTTTTGGTGCCGTAGTTGTCCGCCGCCGCCGCCGCCGGTGTCCGTAACCAGTATCGCTCGAAATAAGAAAAAAAAACTAAATAAGAAAAAAATTGCAGGATGGAACGAGGTTCGAACCTGGGCCCTCTGCGTGGGAGCCCAGTATTCAACCTCTGAGCCATGCCGGTGCTTGAAACTGCTTGGAAGGTCGGGAAGGAACCACATTATCATATGCAATATAGCGTGGTAAAAGAGTCGAATAAGCACCAAGCGTCGCACAACGCGAATTCTGTAACCAGGCGTCACACAATGCGAATTGCGCAACGAGTAGGTTGTTGAATGCTTCCAACCCATTACAAAGAGCTCTGCCATAATTCTTCTTCGTCATCATGCA
>NW_023614550.1:0-19999 GCF_013339695.2 Rhipicephalus sanguineus
GCTGTTGACGCAGCAGTGGTAGCAATGCGATTGACCGCAGTGGTGGAATGTTTCGTGCACTGGTGGACGGCGTCGGCTTACCCAGCGTTTTTCGATGCTCTTTTATTCTGGCCTGGTCATTTCCGCAAAATGGTCAGCTGCTGTTTCGGATGGTACGCCACGATTGAGGCAACTCGGGCGTTTTGCAGCGCTCTCGGGGTCTACTGTAGAGGATGAAGCAACGACGAGGAATGGCGCTTCTTTCTCCTTTACTGTAGACATTGTGTTGTCCTTTCAATTCTAGGAAGTAAGCAAAAGAGAAGGTACTTCTACTCCGAAGCCTCAGCTGGGTTACATTCTTTCACGTGCAACATTTGCACTTCTTGCTTTAAAGAGCGTGCTTGAGCACAAAGCTAGTTACTAGGTTAATTCAGTTGAAGTACAAATTTTGCATGCTGGCATAAGCCCCAGCTGTGAGTTGTACACTGTAAGCAGCAGGACGCATGTCTTCTGCTTCTATTTGTAGGGCACTTCGTAGCGTCGACTGGTGTCAAGTGCATAACGTCTCAATCTAAGCCTATCGACAGGCACGTAAAAGTAGTGACCTACCTCACAACTGCCCTCACAGGTCAGATCTCAAAGTAGACGTGCGTAGCCAGACTACTGCCACAGTGCCACGGCCACGGTCGCCAGGCAACCGTTCGTCCAGTCCCAAGACTCCGCCAGTGTCGCCCACAAGGCCGTCCGCAAAGTCGCCCCCAAAGTCGCCACCGAAATCGCCGAGGGCACAGAAGTCAGCAGCAAAAAGTGGCAACAGGCCCAAGTGGTTTATCATGGGTCCGTATGAGACTCCTCGCTTGTGGTACATTAGTGAGCATTGTACGTAGGATGGCAATAGCTTCACTATTGTATTGTTGCCAGCAACAATGGCAGTCCCAGTGACTGTGTGTGGCAGTGATGCCAGAACAGTTACTGGAAACATCCTTGTACGTGCACTAGGTTTTCTCTGTGCCTTCTGCAACAGGTGTTCCACTAATGGGAGCATGAGCAGCAATTGTAACGTTTGCTAAGAGTTTTGACGCTAGCTGGCTTCTCGCTTGATGAAGCAAGCCGCTGCTGGTTCGTATGACAATAACCGTCATTGGGCTTTGTGACACTAGCCAACTAGTGCCAGAAAATGTGTCATTGAGCTCACTGTTGAATTGGCGACGTTAATGGAGTGTGACCAGTTAGTGTGACACTATAAATGGCTGGCGACACTAATGAGCTACCACTGGTAGGCGTGGCACTTACCAGCTCCGAACCTGTTTACATTGACCAACTACCTCTGGTTAGTGACTATGCCCACCACTGGTTTGTGTGCTAATAACCAGCTTTGGACTTGCACTCATACTACTACCACTGGTTAACGTGACACTGGCCCCGCTTTGGACTTGGTGACACTAAATCGATTCTGACTGGTCTGTGTGAAGCTAAACAGCTTTGGACATGGCAACACTGACCAGGTGTGACGCTTAGAAGCTCTGAACTTGATGATAAACTACATAACCAGTTAGTGACTCAAGTTACCACTGGTTAGCGTGCCAGTAACCTGCCTTGGACTAGCTTGCTGTACCAATAATACCAATTCCAGCTCACCTGGTTTGCCTAATTCAATCTTTGGGTGGCACTGAGCTCGAAACTGTGGAGCGAAGGAAGAGCTTCGAGTCGAGAACCGTTTGAGAATATGGTGGATTGCGTTCCTCAGTCTCCTCCACCAAAAGTGTAGTGTGGCATCTTGTCTGTGGCAATTCTTGGTGATGTCGGCGATGGCTAAGGAACGAAATCACAACCTTGTTGCACACTACCGGCACCAATTGTCATTGACTAATGTTGGCCAACTGTTGACTCGAATTGGCAGTTATAGAAGCAGCACCGTTTTGATTCAATCTCAGTTCAGTTATAAAGTTGTCTATGAACTCTTTCAGGCACGACCCATGAAGTACTGTCTGCAAATGTGTCAAATTTACTCGCCATTATTTCATGGCAGTCGACATTCTATTGCTACAAAAATAATGCGATAGTATGTTGATCTATGTGCTTTATAGTAATTAGTTAATTGTAATTAAGTATCCATTTATTCTGAAGTCATTCATGTTATGGTTTTGCATATGTAGAATCAGATCACAGGCTATTAATATAACACAATTTCGTTTTCAGATATAGTCATATTGAGCAAAGAAAAATTATGCAATTGACGTGGTAGTGCCTTCAGCAAAGTGAAAAGCAAGCAAGTAAGCATATGCAACAGTACACTGCAAAATGAAGTTTAATGAAAACTCATTTATTATGCAGCAGGTTCAGTTCATCCACACGTCACTGTATCTTGCTCTTTATTATCAACTAGTCGACACATGTGGCAAAAACAAGTTGTGTACCGAAATGTGTACAAGGCACCTCAAAGGGTTAAAAGCAGTGTCTGCTTTTGTAAATGTTCGTAACACATTTTTGCTAAGCTAACAACGGGAATATACATAACTGCGTTAGCTTACGCTAGACTCTAAAATACGGTTCCCTATACTTTTGTTTACGGCTCAGTGTGTTTTTGACGGATTTTCCGAAGATGGAACTAAAAGGTGAACTGTGCATGAAGTAGTGTTGGGCGACTTCTGTGCTTTTTTATGGCTGGTTTCACAACGCGGATTGGCACGGCACATTTCATTTAGCGTTTCACTAACTCGGCGTATTTCATAGCAGTGTCTTACATACGTTTTCTTTTTCTTCTCGTTTCAGGGAAGAAATAGAAACTCCACTTGTGTCGAGCAGTGCATCTTCCTAGCGAAGAAAGGGTGCTGCTGAAATTGAAGTGTTAACTTCTCGCATGTTTTTGTACAACTGCGCGCGTGCATGAGTTCTTGGTGCTTTAACAGATATGAATGCTAGAATGATGTGATGTAAAGCGCACTGAACCGTATTTGAAGGAGTTAAAAGAAAAATAAACAAAATAGATGACACCTGTTGTTTCTGCCTCTGCGCTCAAGGAAAACCTGCGCATGTATTTTTCGGCGTTGTTAGAGACATTTTGTTTGATGCGTCGTTAAAAAGTACATGCACTGGTTAGCTCTACGTTGTCAGTTTAGTACGTTTAATGCATTTGCATAGACTGATGACAATCGATACTTGTATTGCAAAACTAAACGTGCATCTAAAGAAAAAGCCTGGCATAAAGTTTACATGAGCTTTAAAAGATACGAGCGGTCAGATGCAAAGTTAACCTTTCTTTCTTCTTTTTTTTTTGCATTGACTACGTTGTCGTGTCATCGTTGCCCTTTCGCCATCTTTATTGCAGTCTGGGTGTGGTTTCTGGATCAGAGAAAACGGCTTAAAGGGCCCCTTACCAGGTTTGACAGTTTTGAGCTGACGAGCGCAATGCATACACTGGGCGTTCGCGATCACGTCTGCTAAAATTTGCAACGATACGCGCCGCGGAATAGGTCAAATTTCAAGCTGGACACTGCTTGCCCTTCTCACGGGTGCGCTCCCAGAGAATGAGGGGATGACTTACACAATGGAATGGCCCTACGTAGATGGTAGTGCTGTGATGTCGGTCCTCTATGTAGACGACTGTGCTCTGACGTCGCCAACAGTAGCACATGACAATGCGATAATTATTTGACATGACGTGTAGCTTGTGTAAATTGTTGCTTGAATAGATGAATAAAACTTGAGAGAAATAGTGAGACACACAAAGGGAATGTGTGCGTCTTTCATTTTTATCCCGTGATTCGCAGCGAGATGCAGGGCTAATGTGCCTCCGTTTTGCATGCGTTCGTGTCCCCGCGGTTAGTGCATCGAGTAGACGCCAGTCCTGGCGTCTGCTCTCATTTATGCTACCGCGTCCAAGTAAACATTAATGCGGCACTGGCGCTTGATACCGCTAGTCTCATGCCCGTACAACAGACAGACAGACAGACGGAGGAACTTTATTGCGTCCTGGGACGAGGGTTCCTAAAAACCCGCGAAGGGGTCGGGAGCCAAAGGTTCCCGATCGCTTCGCAGGCTCCCTGGACCGCCCGGAGTTTACAAATGTCGCAGCTTTATGCCCGTCCCGCAGAAACAGGCAGTACACCACAGAGAACGCCGACACAACGCCCGTGGCCGCTGCATAAAAAAATTGGCCGCGTATCTGCGTGCTTCACTGCAAATGTCGCCGAAAGACGATAGTCTTCTGCCGGCCGTACTACACGAGTCCTGGTCTCATCCGCGGCCACCCGTGATGCTGTTCCCAGGGTCACTGCCAGGTGGCAGCACCGTATCATCGGCAGAGGGCTTTTTCGTGCATAGCGTCGCATTTTCAGTGCAGCCTAAGAAACACTTGGGTCTTTATAATTATGTATGTGTGTATTTTCTAGTAAAGGAACACACCACCTAATACTTACGTATTGATGTCGCGCCTCAGATATGCCTAATATTTGCTTTTTGATCGACAATGTTCACACGTATGAACGCAGCTACCAGTTCAAGATGGCTGGGCGTTCAGCAAGTGCTTAAACTTTGGCCGGGTGGCTGAATCGTTTGACAGAGAGACAGACAGACCAAAATTTCTGCGTTCAAGTATCCCAAGAAGGACTATCGTGTTTTTAAAAAAAATGTTGCAGTGGCTTAGCTCGGCTATGCCTGGATAACGTAGCTTTAGCAGAGGTTCAGCTAATTATTCTTAGCTTTCCTGATTGTCTAGGATTAGCTTGATTATCATGCTTACTGCTGCTCCAATGACACACACACTTCGCCCATTCGCAAAAGAATTATGGTGTGGTGGGCACATGCAACTGTACTTGCAGTAGGCATTCTGGGATAGTTTGAAACGGCCAATGTTACACTCGCAGAGACTCGTTTTCTTGCGGCACGGTTGAGGTGTCCACCGCGTGAGAGAGACAGAGGCAGAACCTTATTTTTGTCCTTGCTGGGGTCGAGGGAGGTCGGGAGTCTAGCCCTACCGGAGCCCCCCCTTCCTCGGGGGCGGCCAGACCTTGGGTCTTCGGCCAGCCGGACTGCCGAGAAGTGAAGCCAGGCTAGCGATTGAGAAGGCGAGAGTACAGCGCTGTCGCGTTTACTCTTGAGGCGAAGCTCGAGCGTCCTTAGTTTTTAAGTGGGGCTGTTCATAATTGTTGAGGTTTTATGTCCGAAAACGACGATATGATTGAGAGACGCCGTAGTGGGGGGCTCCGGAAATTTCGACCACTTGCGCCTAAATCCAAGTACGTACGTGTTCTTCGCATTCCGCCCCTATCGAAATTCGAAATACGGCCGTTGAGGCCGGGAATCGAACCCGTGCCCTCGAGCTTAGCAGCACTACACCCTATAGGGTGTAGTGCTGCTAAGCTGCCACAGTGGGTCGAAGGTGCAAAATCCGCACGGAGCGTAAAGCAGCTCCTGATGGGCATATGCCACAGAAATTGGGCAAGCCCCATTACTCGCCTTCGGTCCACTAAAGAAGCATGTGCCGCAGAAATGGGCAAGTCCCTCGAGGTGCTTGCCAATTTCTCAGGCACATGCCCGCTATAGGCTTGTTATGGAGTGTAGACTGCATCTTCATCTTAAGTAGAGCCTCTCACCTCCGCTACACTGTGTATGAAGCAGTACTTTATATAACTGGCTTAGCGGGTATGTGCCACAGAAATCCGGCAAGCCCCACTAACGTACGGTACACTAGAAATGAAGCTCTAACTAGAATGTTCGGTGATGGCTAAAGTTGTGCGTTCCCAGAAAGAAAGAAAAAAATGAACAGACAGACAGACAGACAGACAGACAGATGTATGTCCAAAGCAAAGGGCAGGGAGATCAAAGTGAAAACACTCGGTGTTCCATTCAAGATACTCACTTTCTCGGGAATCCAGCTTGCGCAATATGTGCAAACGGCCTCGTCGTGAATTGTGCGCGGCTCACTCACAATATAGAGCAGCTGTACATTACGCGAGTTGCAAGAATTGTTCAGTGACTTAGGATAGGGAGACAAGGCTTACGTGTAGGCAGATGGTAGGCAGCTAAGTCAAGCAAGAAATAGCAATGCGACGCTACCGGTTTTGCTGTTTAACCACTCTTCGCGACGTTAATTCAGTGAAGCTACTTGAATTTTCTAGCGATGTCATCGTGGTCGGCGACCACGCTGGAACGCTGCGTAAACAATCGTTTATTTCTCGTTGCTCGAACGCAGACGACCACGAGACGCCGTGTTCCCGCTTGCATACGTCCTTTTTTCGTGCTCTTGCTCGAACGCGCGAAGCTGCTGAAGAGCAGCAGCGTTGTCGTCGACAAAATGCTGACGGCGCTCCACGAGATAATCGAATGAAAAGGTCAACACGACCGCCTTATCTGGGTATAGAACAGACAGAAAATGCGTCCATGACAAGTGTAAATCATCCATATGAATAATAATATCTGGGGTTTAACGTCCCAAAAACCACGATATGTTTATGAGGGACGCCGTAGTGGAGGGCACCGGGAATTTCGACATCGGGTGTTCTTTTAACATGCACCAACATCGTACAGTACACGGGCATCTAGCATTTCGCAAAATACGACCCCCGCGCCCGTGACCGAACCCGCGACTTTCGGGTCAGCAGCCGAGCACCGTAGCCACTATATGAAAACAACTTTGAGGAAATATTTGAGGTTTTGCGTCCCGAAGCTACGATACGATTATGAGGGACGCCGTAGCAGAGGGCCCCGGAAATCCAGACAAAGTTTGAAGCAAAAAAAAAAAAAAAAAGGCGCTGGCGTAACAGAGTAGAACAAGCGCAAAGCGCAATTACATGTAGACATGTGTCATAGGTGAACATAACAAATGAATCAAGACGCACGAGGCAGCTGTCTTTTTAAACTTTGAATTTCAAGAAATATATTCAAACTGTAAATACATATATAGAAAATGACAAAAAGTGGTGACTATAAGAATAAGAAATATGTAATGATGATGCCAGAAAAAGTGATGAGGTTGTTCAGCGAGAATGCCACTTCTGCCAACACGAAAATGATGTGCACTGAAAAGAAAAATCATTTCGGGGATTAGTCATTCAACGACCGAATAACAAAACTTTTTCGCAGAACATTTTGAGAATTATCAGCATATTCCAGTTTTATTTTTCAGTGTACGCATGCCTAGTAAGCATGCCTGAGTAGCTGTTTTGTTCTAACGAGCTACTGAAAACATCTCTTAGTGTAAATAATTGTCTTGAACAATGGTATCAGGTGTCACAAGACTGGGCAAAAGAGAGATCATTGGGGACTGGCCTTTCGTCCAGCACTGTACATAATATAGACTAATGATAATAGTGATCATGATGGTCTCACAATGTTTTAGCAGACTATGACACTCGAGAATGCAATGACGATCAATGTGACGGTGACGAAAATGACGACTCAACGTCCGAGACGGCGTTGGCAATATCGCTGCAAGCAGGTGTACTGCTGCGTACATGCGATTTCTGCGCTCGCTAGAATCGTGCAAGCTATGACGATCCAAACGCACCCAACACCGAGAACTGTGGCTGTGGCAGTGACCGTAATTATTTTAAATAATGACGACGATGAATTATCATGGCATCTTCACTCAATACACGGCAGCTCCAATCAGTAAGTTTTACAACATACAATAAGTTTCAATATGCTACATGTAAGCCTCTTTGGCGACATCTAATACATCTATATGTGCTAATGCTACATTGCCTATTAAATAACTCCCCAGCAAAACCACTATACTTAAAATGTGTGACACAATTGACCTAATGAACAGACAATGAAGCCCTGGTGGGCATAGGGGATATTAACTGTAGTTTTTAGCCGTAGTGTAGTAGTTGTGACATTAACGGAAAGGTATAAATGTGCGCGAAAAAACACTCTTTCCGTCGGTGGGGTCCGAACCCGCAACCTACGAATTTCGAAGGTTGTGGTTTCGTACCCCGACGGAAAGAGTTTGATGCGCACGCATGGGCAGCAAACCTCAGCGCACAAACACGAACCGCTGTCGCTCTTACACCTCCCATCTCTCTCTTTGCAGAGTGTGTTGCGTGTACGACATCACAGTCGCCGCAGGCCGAAAAATGCCGATTATAAATATTTTCACGGCGTTTTCCACGTTACCATTGCCTGATTAGACACACTCTGACCGGTAAACGTTCCGTTACATTAAAAATACAGACAGAATAAAAATTGGTTGCCGGGTCGATCCCTTCAACGTCCGGACTGGATGTCCAAATGTTTTCGGTGCTCTGACTTCGTGCAAAGGAATGACCTTGTCGCAACTGCGTGCAATCGAAAGGCTTTCTAAAAGCGCTAGGTCTGTCATTCATCGCTAATAGTTTCTGCACAGTTAACTTTCTTTCTTGTGGTGAGTGTAGAGTTCGAAAAACAGTTTGTTTGAAAAAATAAATCCATGGAAAATAAGAGAACGACATTTACTTACATATCACTATGAGGAAACGATAACCCGTGTAGTCGTGCAGGTGGCGGCTAGCTGCGTGCTTGCCGGCAGTGGCCGCCGCCATCACGACCGATATGATCGGCATCAACGCAACGCACAGCCTGAGGTCATTCCAGTAGAACTGTAACAGAAAACACAGCAGGTAAATTTGTGTAGATTGTTTTGAAATTGATCGACTGAAAACTGTTGGAGGCTATTTGTACAGCATGTGATCTGAAACAATCAGGTCTGCTTTCAAGAAAGAAAATGTACCTAGTGCGGTTTGACCCCGACCGAAAAATGTAGACGGTGTCTTATGCACTTGGAATAATGCGCCCCCCCCCCCCCCCGAGTCCCAAAAGCTTTCTGCTCCTCACGGGTTATCGTAGTGCCTTCGGCATCGGCCATTCTCGGACCAAAGTTCAATCTCGTAATGACGTCGTGATGTGACGGCACGTTACGTGGCGTCATGAAGACGTCATTGGTAATTCGTGGCGTCATGATGGCTTCGTGTGGCGACATCCATCCCGTGACAATTTTTTTGCACTACTCGTGTTGACTGAAGTCCGACAACCATTGAACCGCCACCGACGAATCTCATTGGCTAAAGGGCGAGACAGACGGTACGATTTTTCATGCGATTCGGCGTCCGACGCGGCGGAGGGGAAACCGGAATGGTGACCTTTCATAGCATCGTACAGCCACCATTCCCTCTCCCCCACCACGGCGTCGGCCGTCGGATCGCATGGAAAATCGGACCCGTCTGGCATGCTCTTCCACGGCCGGTGTGGAGGCGCGCGCTCGCTCCTTGGAGCGCGCGCCTCCAGACCGGCCGCGGCTCTTCCTAACGCTTTTTAGCACCTGGTGAAACGCGCCTCCCGCTCACTAATGACGGCGGAGACTAGCGGGAGGAGAAAGGCGCGTCGCGTGCTCATATTGTCCTTTGAAAGATGCGTGGCCAACGTACTTAGACATACGTGGCTTTGTACATCTTCCAAGATAGGAAGAACATGGCGGCAGATGCCGGCTGCGCGTGAGAGAGGGTCGGGAAAGGAGGCAGTTGTCTGTACTTAGGCAAGAAGGAAAAAAATCTACGGACAATAGCGCTGACGCAACCGACGCCGATGGTCAGTTTTCGCGTATGATAAGTCATCTAAGTCTTGGCCTTACTATTGGTATCGGCTGATGTTACTTTGCTCTGAAGTTTAGTCACTGATGCTCTCAAGCGTCAATTATTGATTAGCCCACTCATATCGCGCGCGAACTTGTGTCCAGCAATAACAATTTCTGGGTTTTTTTTTTTACGCATGCTACAACAGTGCGATTATGAGGGACGCCGCGTCGGAGGGCACCGAAAATTTTCGAGCACCTGGGCTTTGTTGATCGTGCGCCTAAAGCTTAGGCCTCCAGAATAAATGAATCTGCCGCGGCCGGGATCGAGCGGGCGACTTTCGGGTAAGCAGCCGAGCAGCTGACCATTGTACCACCGTGTCAGGCCATGCTCAGAAGTACATTAAACGTCCGGCGATAGCGGCGAGCACTGCCATCGGTCATCAAAACATGGGCTGCTAATCTGTGGCGTTTTTTTTTTAAAAAAGAAAGCCAAATGCAGAAACCTAAACTGGGCTAAATTTCACGGGAACGTAAAGCGCGCCTAAGTATCTTTAACTTCTAAAACAGTTGGAATCAAAATGGGGCAAGTCCTGATTGTAACGTGAACTCAAAAAGGCAGTTTCTAATAAAAACATGGTTGATCCCTCCGTCATAGGAATCGGGATAACACGAAAGTAAAGCGTGCCCTTACAGAAGTAACTGAATGTTTACTGCACATTGATATAAGAGTTTGCACAATGTACATTGATGTCTGGCAGCTATAGCACCGTTTAACATGGATGTGCCCACTTTGATGATTGGTGCTACATCTCTATCCCGACGACTAACGTCCCTGCTAAATGATTAAACAAACCCTCGTGTTAGCTGTAACACTTAACGGTGAAAGAAAGCGTAATCAGAGAACTAGGTGTGATAGCCAGAAGAGCGTCGCATATTGGACGCAGAACTTGGTTGCCATCCCGCGGCATGTTAAAATGTGATTGAACACCACGGCCGGGCTAGAGGGAAACGCAAAGTGCGTCGTGCCGCCCCGGTAGCCCGGTCGCGATTTTTCTAGGGGCGAGCGCGTGAGCGGGGAACGCGGCGTTACAGCCAGGTGAGGCAGGCGCGCGTCGCAGAGCTACTATAGCTATGAGCGAGGCCGACGCTTTTACGACGCTTGACTAAGGTCGCCACCTTGCGGTGTGTTAAGGCATTGACAAAATTGAGCTTCTATTGAAAACGCGCCGAATTGCACACGTTGCAGGTGCTAATCGCTGAGGCCACATTAATGACGAATTACTTTCCTTTACCGCTCCCAGAGGCCAACACCACCCCGCCGACTGAGAGAGTGGTAGATATAAAAGGCGCGTTTGTAAAGCCTCTAGAGTCTGTGACCGTGGCGCAGTGGATAGCATGCCCAGCATTTGTTGTTGCGGACCGAGCGGTCGTGGGTTCGATACCTGTTGACGCAACTTTTTAGGGGCGAAGCCCCTTAAGGCGGCACCCGTTCGTCCCTCGTAGTCGTAGTCGTAGTAGTCGTAGTGCGTAACCAGTCTTACGCTTTGACCTCCAAGGTGGTGCCGGTGGGAGATTTTTCCTGTGCGTTGTTGAACAATGAAAAATTCGCAGCGTGCGCGTTAACTAAAAGCCGAATTCTTCTGTCTCTCATTCCCATTAGCAGCCATTGGCATGTTCCAGTAGGAAACGTTAGTAGAAGTAGAAGTGTAAGTGTTAGCTAAAAGCCGACTTCTCTGTGTCTCATTCCCATTAGCAGCCATTGTTTACCTCCAAGGTAGTGCTTGGTGAGATTTCTCCTGTGCGTGATTAAACAATAAAAATTTTGTTCAAACAGCTTGATGATGAAATAAACCAACGAAAGACGCCAGATGTTTGTAAAAGCAAAACGAAAGAACGCCAGATGTTTCTAAAGCAAAACGAAAAGATGCCAGCTGCTTAACGAAAGACGCCAGATGTTTTCTAAAGCAATGGTTTTTCTAAACAATGAAAATTCACAGCGTACATGTAAAACTAAAGTGAGCTGCAAGTCGTCATAACTCATCGAACCTTTAGTATAAACGCGCCCGATCTCACGTCGGTGATGATGTACTGAGCAGAATTCACGGAAGATTCACGGTTTACCGATGAACCTCCGCAGCTTCGCCCACTCATCATCATTCACTCCGTGGATATGCTGTGATTTTTTTTCTTTGCCATCTGATCGTGTATATTTTTTCGACCGACGTCATTTCCGTGACGGAAATACGTCACTGAAGTCTTGGTCGACCCAGGCATAAAACACTTTCGCCAAATCCTGCATCTGTTTCGATCAAACTGAGCCACATTCATTAGACCAACGCTGCGTCAACAATCGTGACCAAAACAACCAACATGGTCGCATACAATATGTTTCATTTGTGTCCTTGTTGCTTTGCTATCGTGTTTACATTCAACAATTAGTTTTTCCAGGGCGAGTTGGCACTTACTGAAGGACATAATGTTGCAAGGCAGAACTCGAATATAAAGAGTAAGAGGCCGACTTTCCTACTTCTTTTTGCCTCATAGTGTTTCTTTTCGAGTTTAGCGCTACAGTATCATGTCCTTCTTTCGCGCCAAGACGATATATTTGAAATAAAAGACAACTGCAATAAAGATATTGGGCACCGATCTGTTCCTTGAAGAAGTGATCCGAAACGGCACGGAATAAAACGAGCTCAGAAGAAGAAGAGCTGGAGCACTTTTCAAGGCCTTCAATAGATGCCAAGGACAAGAAAACGTGGCCAAAGTCCAGAATAGTGCGCCTTTTGCCAGGAAGAACCACTCGCTCCCCAAGTCTAGTCATCGCCATTACGCCCATGCGACGATCGAACGACGGCACCGACGGCAGCACAAGGTTAATTTTATCGCAAAATATTGCTATACCGTACATTCGAATCGTATTAGACTTATCTTACGGGCTAATTGAAGCCCGAATGAAATGTTCCCAATCTATAAGAGCCAAATACAAATTTTAATCCTGAATGTCGACGATATAGTGGGCTTTATACATTTTAGCCGCAATGGAGATTTGGGGTATTTAGGGCACAGGAACACACCGGCAAAAAATTGTTCGAGCAGGCGCGACCATATTATCAGTAGCAAAAAGTGCGTTTTTCTCAGTTTCGAAGTTCACTTGGCTCCTTGAGAAATAAAAAAAAAAAAACGCCACAGTTCTGGTCTTTGTCCTATTCCGCCATTGGTAAACTCTGATTGGCGCAGAGAGTGCCTCTGATTCGCTTAAAATGCCGCCATTACAAAATTTGATAATATATACGGCGCCTTTTGACAGTGTCCAGAAGAGCACCCGTGATCGTAGGCGTGCGCAGGGGCTTCGACGTTAGGGTGGCAAGTTTCATCGCAGCCAGTAACATGGTTCTCTGTGAAACTGGCTAAGACGAGTCGAAGGCAAAAGCCATCATGATTCCATCCCCCCCCCCCCCCACCCGAAAAAAATGAAAGCTTTCTGCACCCAACGTGGTTGTAGTGCCTCCGGGATCGCGGCCTACCTTTGACCAAGCGACCAGGGGCGTAAGCCAGGGGGGGGGGGAGGGTGACCCCCCTCCCCCCCGAAAATTTTCAAATTTGCTTGCGTATATATACATACACGCACACATACATACGCACTCACGAACACACAAAGTATGGTGAACCCCCCCCCCCCCCCGAAAAATATTTCTGGCTACGCCCCTGCAAGCGACGATATCACGTAATGACGTCATCATGTGATGGCACGTTATGTGATGTCGTAGTGACGTAATGATGACGGCACAAATTTTGCTGATCGTGACCTCACGATGACGTCATGGCGGTGACGTCTCATCACGCGATGATTTTTTGCGTCACTCGCGCTGATGCCGCCGACTCTTCGCGTTTGATGAGGCATGCGACGCCTTAATAATTGCAAAATGCTTCGCAGAAACTCTAACGTACTGGTTGGAAAGGACCCAAAAGCCACCTCATGAAGAAGTAGTGCAGTACGGCGCCGGCAGTGGCCCCCACCGCGGTCACCAGCACCGTGACGGCGTGGGCCACCGGGTGTTGTTCCGCCGGCAGGTACGGCAACACGCTGAGGAGCAGCTCAAGCACGGAACCCGTGAATGGTATCCAACGGGTGCTCTGTACAAGGGCCACCTTGTCGGCAGGCACATTGGGCGCGTTGGCGAAGAAGACCCACATGTCCCAACTGAGCAGCGACTTCATGAAGCCGCTTACGAAGATGGGCAATGCCCATCCGAAGCGGGTGTCGTAAAATGACAGGCACGAACTAATAGAGGGCACCGGGGCGGACACCTGACAACGGAAAACAACGAACATATTGTCAAAAGCCACGGAATAAAACGCTTTGCGTGTACACAGAAAATCGCGCAAAATTTAGTGCGCAGTGCAGCAATGCAATACAGCAGGCATGCCCACGAAGAACGACGGCAGTTTAAAGGAACCGACAACTGGTCACAACGTGCAATTAGGCCATGGCAAAAATGAAAAGCCAGTGAAATATAGCGACAAATTCCAGCATCCTTTTCTCGTTGTGAGTAGGATTTATATTTTTAAATCATGTTTAAGAGTAACGAAAACCGGCATGTCGCGCAGCATAGCGGAAGAGCCTTGAAGCTGGATTTCGGAGTCAATCACTTTTTGCTGTACGTAGTCACGTAGTCCGATGCTGTCATGCACGCCATAATTAGTCCTGAAAATTAGACTATTTATGTAATTATCTATCCCCGCTCTTTTCAGTGCTGCTTACGAAGTAAAAGGAGTTGCACGGTGAGAAGCGGCGCTGCCTTCGCGGTTGCCAGTGGAACATGTCGAGCCGCGGCGCATGCGCACGGAGTGCACACATGCGCAGCTAACCGCCGCTAGCGCCGCGCTCGAACACAAACTGCTCTCTCGCTCACTGTTTGAAGCATGGGTTGTCACTTGTGTTTACGACTTCATATTCGCCGCAGATAGAAAAATTCTGATTACAAATGTCTCACGGCGTTTTCCACGTTACAGTTCCGTGATTAGACACTCTCACCGGCAAGCTTTCCGTTGCACTAAGGAAAATGGGCACCTTAAAATCTGGTTGTCGGTCCCTTTAAGGAAAACCCTGCGCGACCTGCGCGACGCCAACAGTTGGCCCCGATTGTAGGTGAAAGACGCCGTCCGCGTTTGTGCTCCTTGCTTTTTGTCGGCCGATTTCCGTCACCTAGCGCGACATATAACATATAAAACACGCGCGAGGCGACGCTGACCATACTTGCGCGCGCAATTTTCTCGCTTTCTGCAAACGTGGATGAGTGGCGTCGTCTGTTGTCGTTTTTCGAATTATTGGCAAGATGGTGGTAGTGGAACCGCCACCTTAACTGATCGATCAGTAAGACTCCGTACGATGCAACTTTCGTCTGGGCCGTAACCACTCGGTGGTCGAACAGTGAGACTCGGTTCTTCGTATGTAGTAACAGTGTTCTAGGCTCTAACTTAAGAAAAGTTAAGTAGAAGAGTAAGATGCTGTTGATGTCTATGTTATCATCAGTGTGCTTCGGCAAGATGTACTTATGACTAAATATTTCGCTACAATATACCTTCAAGTTTTTATTACCTCCAACCTGCCTCCTGCTTCATCGACGTCGATCATCTCCTTGACGGGACTTCAACCCACATCAAGGAGAAAACGAACAAAGGAAAAAACATAACTCGAGGCTTTCGACCTAATCAATTCTAAAACGCTTAGTGGAAGTTTGAACGTACCGGCTGGAATGCGCCTAGGAACCACGACATGGCGGCCAGGTTGTAGAGGGCGCCGGCAGTGGCCCACACCGCGGTCACCAGAACCGTCGTGGCGTGGGCCACCGGGTGCCCCTCGGCGGGTAGGCATGGTAGGCCCGCGAGGATTACCTCGAAGACGGACCCAACAAAAGGGATCCAGCGTGTCCACTGGAGCAAGAGGACCTTGTCCGCTGGCACGTTTGCTCCGTTTTGCGCGTAGAAACTCCAGATACGGTAGTTGACCGTCATCTTACAGATGCCGCCGACGACAATCGGTGCTGCCCATATGTGCCGCCGTCCATAGAAAGAGAAGCAACTACTGATGCTTGGAACGAAGGCGCTCACCTGACAACGGAAAACAACGAACATATTTTCAAAAGCCATGGAATAAAACCTTTTGCGTGTAAAGAGAAAATCGAGCAATGTTTAGTGCGTAGTCCACCAATGTAATGCAACAGGCATGTCCACCAAGAATGAGGACAGTTAAAAAAAAAGAACCTGCGCGACGAAGTAGCTATTTAAATGCCTTGTATACATTATGTTTTGCGCGCTCCTCTCAAGGGGTGTTCGCAGAATGACTCTCGACAGTAAAGTCGAATGAGTCGTATGCATGGGAACTGCTGAATACTTATAGTTCATACACCTGACAGCCTTCGCTAAGGCTCATTTTCTCGCCGTTTCTAAGCCCTTCGGTGTATTCGGCTGCAAGCTAGGTTGCCGACGTCTACTGGGGAGGGTATGCGCGAAGCTGCTGAAGAGCAAGTTCGTTGTCGTCGACTAAATGCTGACAGCTCATCATAACATGGTCAAAATACAAGACTAGTCAAGGTGGCCGCCTTATCTAGGTACTGGCACAGACAGGAGATGCGTCTGTGGCGTCAAATGTAACCCATCTGTATGAAAACAACTTTGAAGAAAGGCGAGAAGCGCCAATAGAAAAAAAAAATAGCATGGACTTGATAGAAAGCGTACAAAGCGCAATGAAATCGAGCACGTGTTTTAGACTGAAAACAAATTAATCTAGACGCATGAGGTAGCTGTTTTTGTAATTTGAACCATGAAAAATCATGGTAAACTTGTATAAAATGAATGAAATAAAAAAAAAGTGGATGGCGTGGGGACAAGAGCGACGTGACAAAACTGTTAAGGCAATTGTAAAAAGACGATGGATGTGATGAGGAGTGTGGCGGACGTTATGTTGTCAAGGGAGAACAGCACTTCACACAGCACGAACAGGACGTGCACTGAAAAGAAAAATAATTTCAGGGATTAGTCATTGAACTAGTAAAAAAAAGCAGTTGTACTGACAATAAACAGCCTTTTCGCAGCGCCTTTAGGAAATTATTGGCATATGCCAGTTTTATTTTTCAGTGTATTGCTTTAGCTCAAACATAAAACATATGCTGCAACAGTCACAGACAATCGTCGGTGTTATCAAAAAGCTTACACATAGGGCAGACAAGTAATACAGGAATATTTCCAAGGTATATTCTGCTGCCGTTCACAACGGCGCGGCAAAGGCGTCGGAAATTGTAAGCCTACCTGAGTAGCTGTATTGTCCTAACTAGCTACTAAAACATCTCAATGTGAATAATTGAGCAGGGGTCGGCAACCTGGGGCCCACGGGCCGCACCCGGCACGACGTGAGAACCCCGCCCCTCCCTTTGTCACATCCCACCTGAACGCAGGCATGGCAGTTTTGACTTCAATTGGTGTTGCGTTCTGCAGCACCCTATAAAGTTATTTTCCTTCCTTCAAATGGGGTTAGACAGGAAGAAAGAAAGATCGCTTCCTTCTCGCATCGTCCCCCATATTCACACTTAACCAGATAACGCCTTTAATTCCCTTCTTTGCACAGGTCCACAAAAGGGGGAAGAAGGATTCTTCGTGGAAATACTAGGCCTGGGAAGGACCCTCATCCAAGAATCTCCAAGTGTACGTCAAAGGTCACTCCTTTCCTCCCAACACAATGGCGACTCTCCTCCTCGTACGCGTGAGGGTGACGGTGGGTAGGCTCGAGTTTTGTTTCGACACGCCGCTTCTTCACGGACACCTATTGTTGGGTAGCTAGCCCTGAACAGCTTAACAGCGAGTCAAACGTGCGTTCCCGTCTAACCGACGGACACCTCTACGACTTTCTGCGTTTGTCGGCGAGCAACCTCGAGGTCGATATATTAGCGGGTTGGCTAAGAATGTTCAGCACCAAAAGTCGCATTGAAAGTAAACTTTTGCTTGTAACCTTCGTTTGTAAATTGCAGCCTTCTGACGTCCGCGCTCAAAACAAACATGATTTCTATTCAAGTTTTGTACGCTGTTATTCGCCGAATTTTTCTCTTTGCCTGCAACTCCCCTCTCCCTCTTATCTACCGTGCGGCCCCCGCCGTGTCGGCTTCATATAACTCGGCCCTCCGCCTCACAAGGTTGCCGATCTCCTGGTCTAGCGCAATGGAATCGGCTGGCACAAAACTGGGTAAACGAGACATTATTGGGAACTGGAACTGGTCTATATGTCCAGCCCTGGACGTAATATAAACCGATGATAATAGTGATAACGGTGATCGACGATGACTTAGCAGACAAAACTTGCGGGACCCTTATGCTTCGCCTTTTAACAGTTGAAACACACACGCGCGCGCGTGCGCGCGCAAACACACACACACACCACACACCCACACACCCACACACACACACACACACACACACACACACACACACACACGCACACGCACACGCGCACACACACACACGCACGCACGCACGCACGCTATTGCCTTCAAGGACGCCGCTGCCGACACCGGAATTTCTGCGAAACGAGCTAGGGACGACACAACGTCCCGGACGGCGTTGAGATTGTTGCGACAATGATGTGCACTGCTGTTTACAAGCGACTTCTGCGCTCGTTGGAATCATGCCAACTGCGGCGATCCAAAGGCCCCCCCAAACTGAGAACTGTGGCGATAGCAGTGACCGCAGTTATTTTAAATAATGACCGCATCCTCACTCACGGAACGGCAGCAACAGTCAAGTTTTACGACGTACATTAAGTTTTATTTGGCAACATCTATTACGACATCTATTATGTGCTAATGCCACATTGCCTATTAAAGAACTCTTCAGCAAAACCACTATATTAAAATGTGTCACACAACCTAATGAAATGATCAGACAATGAAGCCCAGGAGGGCATAGGGGATATTAACCGTATTTTTAGATGCGAAGGCATCTCTTGCTCGGAGGTATGTCCCGCGGCGTGCTAGTCCGCACTCAAACTACGCATGCGCAACTCTCCTCCTTCCCTCTCTTCAACAGCTGCGCGTTACTCTCTTCACTTCTCTACCAGCACCTGCTTGCGCTTCTCCTGCGCTCTCGCTTCTGCTCTCGCGGATCATGCCGTACTCTCCTCCTCTAGTCTCCTCTCGTTCAAGTGGTAGAGCGCTGCGCGTTCAGTACAGCACTTGCTTCGTTGACTCCTCTGAAATGCGCGGCTCGACATGCGAAATTCTCTCCGCGCAGCGCCGCGATGAAGCGCCATCGCATGCGCTCTCCTCCTCTCTCGTCCTCTCCTACGCTGCTCCCCTCTCGCGCGCCTGTAGATCGCGTTCCCCGCTCGCCCTGTGAGAATTGCCGGTCAGGCTAGATGGAAGACACGACGCGCGTAGTGTTCCTCTTCGCGTTCCACGACGCGAGGTCGGTAGCATGCCCGAGGTTGTTAGCATGCCCAACGAACGCCAACGAACGCGATCGTGCAAGTGCTCCTGCTTCGCATCGCCTTATGGTCCCCTCAGCGGAGATGGTGTAATTTTTTTTTGTTTTTTCTTTTTACGTGTGGCAAAAGAACGACGCGATTATGAGTGACGCCGCCTCGGAGGGCTCCGGAAATTTTCGACCTCCTGGGGTTTGCTTCACGTGCGCCTAAATGTAGGGCCTCCAGCATAAATGCGACCGCCGCGGCCGGGATCGAAGGGGTGACTTTCGGCTAAGTAGCCGTGCTGCTTGGCCACTGTACCACCGCGGCAGGCCATGCTCAGAAGTACAACATTAAAAGTCCGGCGTTAGCGGCGAGCACTGCCATCGCTCATGAAAACACGGGGTTGCTGGTCTGGTCATTGTTCTATTGCGCCAATGGTCAACTCTGACTGGCGCAGAGAGCTGCTACGGCCTCTCTGATTGGCTTAAAATGCCACCATCGCGAAATTTGACAATATGGCGGAATTTGACAGTGTCCAGAATAGCATCCGTTATCGAAGGTGGTACGCGTCGGCTCTTTAGGCATGCACCGTCGGTCAACACAGGGTAAGCGCTGGCATAGGCGTGCGCAGGGGGTTCGACGTTAAGGGGGGGGGGGGGGGGGGCTTGGGCAAATTTCATGGCATTGAGCAATTACCCCCCCCCCTCCCGCCCTCCCCCTGCGTTGGTGGAGTCCGAAAAAAAAACGAGCTCATCCATTGATGCAAAGAATGAGCAAGGCACTGCTGAGCTTTAGTGTGTTTTGTTTAGCTTCTTGAAGGAGGGCGAATGTGTGGTATATCAGTTATCACGCATTTTATGCAATGAACTTCCCTTTAAGCGTGTAAACATTAGGAAGCGAGTGGCTGCGAAAACATAATTAGTATTCAAAGACAGCCATACGACTTCGGCCACACCGAAATCAATTTAACACGTGCGATTATTCTTCAGATACTCCACGAAACTATAACGGCTTAC
>NW_023614551.1:0-59999 GCF_013339695.2 Rhipicephalus sanguineus
CCATAGACTTAACATACCAAGTTCGGGTAATTTTGTTGAGCCAATTGTGCCAAATACGATAAGTACGCTTTGAAATCCGCAACTCACGCGTGGTAGATTTCGGCGCGAAATTTAAAAATGAAACTTTGAACTGATTTTCTTCTCTATTATAAACCTATGATGGCGAAATTAACGACATTAGAGTTCTCATAGCACAATTATCGATCTAACCGATTCATTGTTTCTCTTTAGTGTCCCTTTATGATGAACGACCACGTTTGCGGCAATGGATGAATGAATGAACGAAGCAACGAATGCGTTATGTGGTTGTTTCTGGCACTGAGACACCTTGAAGATGAACTACACAGTTGGGTACAGCGTGGGAACCAACGTTTATAGAAACAACGTTGGTGGAACTGTGTAGCCGACACGACAGCCACACATCGCCTGTGTGCTACCGCACTATGTTCTGTCGCGTACTGTAGCCGTAGTACCACACCGTCCGGCGCGCGGCCTCGCTTCGTTCGCGCCGCTGCACCGTATAGGGAGTATGCACTGAAACTGAGCCGCAATGTGGCGCTGCGGTGCCCCGAGCTGGGCGCCTTTTTGCGGTTCTCGTGCAGCAGCCGACCCACGCTTGCTACTGTGTTTGCTGTGTGTACGCGCTAGGTGTTGTGTGGTGTTTCCTTGACTTCCGTGTACTCGCGTGTTTCATTAGCGATAGTACGGCGTTGGAACTGTCCCTACCACTGCGTGTTGCACGGATCTAGTCATTGCCTGGCTGTGCAAGCGATCGCCGTGTTGCTGCAGTGAAAAGATGCCTTCTCGCGACTACGCCAAGTCGCTGTCTGATCCGAGCGCAGGAGATACCACATCAAAGTCGCAAAATGCGGTAGCGACGACCCCTTGGCGCTTTCCGATGACCAGTTCACGAACGATGTTGGCTGCTATCCCAGCGTAGACCGTGCGATATCAACGATTATCTTGTTCACGGGACAAGTTTCGTGACGCGGGAGCAGCTTAAGAGCTACAAATCCTTGGAGGCTCACAATTATGTCACAAGCGGCCTCGTGGAGCCACCAAGGGTGAAAACTCTTCGTGATGGCAACATCGTCGTCGTTTCAAAGGTAGGCTGTTGCTCGCGCTTCTTTTAGCGTGCGTTGTGGACTTGTAGCCGAGATTGAGGCTCAGCGCCCAGTCGGGATTGGCCTCGTCCATCGAATAAGCTGGTCTTCCTGAAATGGAACGTACGCTGCAGTGCTGTACGTAAATATAACGCCGAGGAGATGCATTTATGCTGCTGCCGCGCTCACCTGTGATGAAATGCGCCCCGCAAACGCGGTAGTGCGTCGCCGCGGCGATTCGTCCAAGTCTTAGCGACGAACTCTGCTCAGCCATAGAGCTCTCCGCTTTGACGACAGCTTCGTTGTCTTCGCACACTGTCCTGATATAACTTTCGGCACGACTAGAACCCTATCCGTTGAAAGTTCTCGTCGTTGGGCTGTTCCTTGTGCGGTTGGAGCAACCGTAAACAGCGCAGTTCACCAGCCGATTGACGCAGCTCGACGCGCAACAACATCCTGCGGCTTGGGCACTTTTACAAGTCCATGCAACACGCAGTGGTAGGGGACAGTTCCAACGCCGTACTATCGTTAATGAAACACGCGAGTACACGGAAGGCAAGGAAACACCACCAACACCTAGCGCGTACACACAGCAAACACAGTAGCAAGCGTGGGTCGGCTGCTGCACGAGAACCGCAAAAATGGCGCCCAGCTCGGGGCACCGCAGCGCCACATTGCGGTGACGCGGATACGAGCATGCAGTCCCTCTTCCTTCCATAGGCTAGTACGCCCGCCTCCTTTATTCTACTTCATTATTATTATTAGTTTTTATTTGGCCACCACCCACCCCGCGCGGCCTCCCTCCCCCTTTCCCTGGAGGTCGTCGGACGGCCTCCCAGGCTCTGTGCCGACATCTCGGGAGAGGAGGAAATGGCGAGAGGGGGAGAGGATACGTTGTGCGTCCTCCTCTCCTTCCTGCGGAACAGGCCAAATATCTGGACGTCTGCTGTTGTGCGTGCGCGTGTTTATGTGTGTATGTGCGTAGGTATGTGTGTGTATGTGTGTGTGTGTGTGCCTACACCAAATCGCCACCTCCGCATGCAGCGGCCAGCGCGATCAGCCAGAGATTTATATACCACGGCCTTGGTTGTCTCTTTATTTTTTTTGTTCCTGGTACGCGTGCTCCTACTGAGCAGTTATCTAGATAGTTAGCTAGCGCTGGGATCGGGAACGCCAGTTTTTTATTTTGGTTCTTGGGAATCTTTGGGCAGCCTACAACGGCCAAGCACACGTATCCTCGCTAGCGCTTTTTTTTTTGTTTGTTTCAGGGAAGGAGATGTAGTGCTTTTGTTTAACCGGACTTTGTTGTCGGGAACTAGTTGTAACTTAGTGGATGGACCATATGTTTTTCGTGGGTGTTGACCTTGCGCTTTGCGAGCAGACTCGTAATCTAACTGTGCTCGGTGACCCAAGAGCCCAAGAGTTCAATCTCCACCCACGAAGCAATGAAGCAACCGTTGCACCTGCTGCTTTTCGCTTGTGAAAAGAGAGCCACACCAGCTGGCGTCAGCTCAAGTGTTTTTGCCCTGCCAGTGTAAAGGCTGGGATTATTGGAAAATAAACGCAAATTGTTTTTACCTAAAATATTACATTCCGATGTAGTACTGACGGATATTGGGATCTTCAGTGAAATTTGCTGAGGCATTCAAGTTCCCTCCTTAAAGGGGTACTGATACAAAATTTCGCGGCCGAGATAGCCTGCTGCATTGATTCCCGTGTACGTGCGTGTACCATCTGCAAAATATCGACAGCGAATAAAGCTTGGAAGGTATTTTATATGAATTTTGAAGTTTGCGAGCGCGATCCAGCATTATAGGCCGCACCTAGTGCATTGACACCCTCGGAGGTGACCCGAGGTGACCCCCTACTTCCCCTACGTAACCGTTGCAGCCGGTACAAGTTACGATGACGTCGTAGCCGCCATTTCTGTTTTGACGCGCTTCCCCACGAATCGCTCCTCGCCAGCGGGTCAAACCTGAAGTGATTTGCCACGTCGAAAATTCCTTCGATCCCCGCCGCATGAAAATCGTCGCCATCAGACGACGATGAGCCCGACAACGACAGACCGCGTGGAAATGCGTCACTGTTCTATGTGCTCACGTGACCGAGCGTTTCACTCGCTAGGTGGTGATAGTTGCACCCGGCGGCTTGTCGTTTTTGGAGCTCTGTCAAACCGAAACTGAGGCTGTGTCGGTAATGAGAGCTTGTAATTAATTATCTATCGCACGCTGCAGCAAACGATGTGCCGTGTTATGACTAACAGGCCCCCAGCAACACATTGCAGCAAAAAAACGCGGGGCGAAAATTTTTGTGTCAGGACTCTTTAAAGCCAGGGATGCAAAGATATGTCTATACGGTAATAAAAAAATTTTTAAATAAAGGTCAGTGTTTCATTTTTTGAATTTCACGCCAACGCCCGAGTACCTAAATATCAGTGTGATGTCAGAGATTTGAAACTATTTTCTTTTTCATATTCTAGCCACATTGTCGAAATAAAATTTCGTGAAACTTGCTATGCTAAGTCTGGCTCCCTTAGAATGCGTTGTAAAATTCCTTTTAATCTATGACATTATGGAGGCCCTTGCATCCTCCATCATTAAAGTCTATGACAACACTGCAAGTTGGTGCAGAAGCCTCAAGGGTTGCCTCACCACCTGTCGTCTTATTGCACGTTGTTCGGCTTGCTGAGTGGCTTTTTGAGGCACTAGTGGTGTTTGTGGTGTCGTGAAAAGGTTGTTTATTACACAAGAGGCATCGTTCTTCTCTTTAATGTACTGTGGTACTGTGGTCTAAATACAGTAGAACCCTTCCAATACATTTTCGCAGGACTGCAGAAAAAAAGAATGCGGTAACCGGGAAATGTGTAATGTGAACATGGCTTTTAAAAGTGTTGCTGAATAATAAAAGACACACGCTGCACGCAGCTCTACTTCAGGAGAATGTATTAATCAGTTTATGGCTTGAAGAAGTCCTTGATGTAAGTCTGGCATGTCTTTCGTGCCTCTGCCTGTACCAAACCCCTTTTTGAGCACTTTTTGAGCCTTGTGGCAGCCCACATCACCAAACTCATTGGCGTTGCTCCTCAGCGCATCTAGTGCAGCTATGGTTCACAGCAAATCAGGCAAGAACGTTGTGGTAACAACGTCTGAAAATGGGATTCTAATATATAGCTGTCTGCATATTCTTTGCTGGGTCCGGGCGCCAAAAAAGCTATATACGGGAAAGCATATAAATTTTTCTTCTGTATTTGCAGAGGGTACACCTTGTCTGCCATACAATTTTTTGTTCACGGCACCTCTTTCTTTTTCATCTTTGCAGGTTTCCCGACCCATTCTGCAAGATCAGCGTAGATGGATCGGGCCAGTGCCATTCGACGGACGCCTGTAAAAATACTCTCGATCCCAAGTGGAATCAGCATTATGACCTGTGAGTTTGGTTCTTGACATACCTCTCACTAAGACCCATATTTAAATTTAGCATGACCAAGCGTGTGCATGATTGAATCATATGATGCACACTACGAATCATTTTTGAGACTTTCCAAATGCTATGGAAGTGCTTGCTGCTGAACAATGCTTGGCACTTTGGAATCTCGTTCAAAGCATGCCCTGTGCCAGAATTTCCAAAAATTGTTCACACCACAGATGTGACTCGAGATTTTTTAAAGCATTGTTAAGTGCAACGCCTTCTCAGAAATGTTCGGTCATATACTGACAGGAACAGAGGGAAGTAAAATTTACGGAGAAAGGGCAAAAAGTTAAATATGGGCGGGGCCCCAGTTTCAGGGCCTTACTGGCTTGAAGGGACCGCCAAGATTGGTCCAGAAGAGCCAGCTACAACTATCTCGTTCCTCGTCCGCAAGCCATCTCTGCAAGCCTTAGAGAGCCTTGCTTCGTAAACATTTTATGTGTTCACTCGTGGTGGTGTTGTACATGGAGCGTGCATGTGACGTGCCCGGTCGACCCGTCGTATTTGCCGTTGCCCCAGGTACCTGAGCCGATCGGACTCGATCACGATCAGCGTGTGGAATCACAAGAAAGTCCAGAAGAAGCAGGGGCCGGCTTTCTCGGATGTGTGCGCATCATGGCCAACGCCATACAGCAGCTCAAAGACACTGGCTGTGAGTTTACCTTAGCTGTAGTTTTTTTTTTTTTTTACACTTTATAAATTATTTCGGGATTCATGCCATCAACGCAATTTAAGCGACACATTTAAGTACAGATGTAGACGCTGCAAAGGGAAGAAAGACTTCAGGACGTGAAGTGAAGTCAACCTTAACTTCAATGGAATGCGGAGTTCATGATGTTTGCCCATGTCTGACGCTAGCACCCAGACCACTTGTGGGCCTTGACTCTTGAATGAAACTACATACAACTACAAGTTGCTTTTAATTGATTTCTTAGTTATAAAAAATGCAGCACGTAACCAAAAAGGGACTGGAGAAGATTGAGATGAAACCTGTTTCTTCCAATCAGTCTCGTCGCCTATTTTCCATTTGCACATTGTGTTTAGTGCTACTGTGGAACACCAACTACTGTATGCAATACCACAAACATGTGGCATTACCTTACATTACTATACCTCACACTCCTCAGACTGTTCTCTTTTATGACATACCAGCGACTAGACTAGCCTTGTTGCTTCCAACTAGTCCTCATCACGTCTTTTTGTACTTCGCATTTCTGTGCTTTGGTATTAGCCTTTGTATTTGTACCACTGTGTTTTGTATGACCAACTAGCGCAGTACCGCACATTGTCGCCTGTCCAGTACAGTGCCGTGTTTCATGCTTACCAACCTGTGGTCTTGTTCCCTAACAGACCAGCGGCTAGACCTGATGAGGAATACGGCGGGGGAGGAGGTGGGGACATCGTGCGAGGCCAGATCGTCATCAGCCTACTCTCCCGTGACGGCCACGGCCTCGGAAGCCAGAACGTTGTGGTCGCAACAACCTGAGCGCCCTCGCTTGCCACGAGGACCTGCCCGAAGGGTGCGTTGCTTACCTTTATTCTTTGGCCATTCACATCCGGCTTACGTTGTGCTACTTTCACTAATACATTTGGAACAGCTGCCCAACTCTTAGAGTACGGCCACGCTAGCGGCAAAAAACACGTGCGCATACCGCGCGAGGAGAGTTGTTGACGCGCATCAGTGCCTTCTCACGAAGGCCACCTTGGCGTCTCACCACATGGCAGTGTGACAAGATCTCGCGCATTCCGAGAGCATGCGAGCAACAACGAGAGCAAACATTGTTTTCTATTTGTCAGTTGTGTCTTGGTTGGTTGCGCTGTGGCATGTCTCGATTGAAAACTCGGTGCGTAATGGTGGCATCCCAGTCGCCGTGGCTTCGTGATGTCACCCTTGTCGCTCCTGATTGGTCATTCGCCTCGCGGCATGCGTCATTTGCCACAGAATTGGGTCTCAGTGCGTTTCACGTGGGACTTTGCGAAACTCCCAATTTTTCTGCTTTTGACGCACGCGTCTTCTCGCGATGCCACACACGGAATGCATTTTTGCCGCTAGCGTGGCCGTACCCTCGGACTTTCACACAAACCTTGCTCAGTTCTACAACATATATTCTTCATACTGTGTTTGCCTAGTCCATGCAGTGACTGTTGATAATGAAGCCTGGTTAGCAGTAGACGTGCAAACCTGATTCAGTGTTTTGAGATATCAGTGATGTCTTACATCTATCTTTGTCATGTTCAGTAGGATGGTCACTGCTTTGTTGGTGTGTAGGTTCCTGCAGGTTTTGCCTTATGCAAGACTAGATGTGTCCCTGAGAGTAGTTGATCAAGAATATGCCCCCAATACTTTTGACAGTTCCAGCCAACATCTTGGCTTGTAATGATGCCTACTGGTGGTTATGACACAGTTGTCTTGACCATTCAGGTGGGAGCAGCGGCGCACGGCAACCGGTCGAGTCTACTACGTCAATCACTGGAGTCGCTCCACACAATGGGAGAAGCCACTCAGGTTAGTCGACAAGGCTGCTGTGGAATCGTTTTGCCTTATAAGTGCAAGAGAGTGTTTGTAAAACACCTGCTGCAATGTTGCTTCTCGACCATTGAGTTCCTCATAGTGTCACTTGGGAACACAAGTGAAATGTTGGAATTTGAACAGCTTGGAACATTGAACAGTTTTAGTTGGTCACACTAAGTGAACCTTATGTAGACTCTTAGATTTATCGTCACCTCTATTATCACTGCCGATTTTTGGATCATGCACATGTCACGTGGCACAGTGATGGGTGATGGTGGATGATCATTAAAAATGTGAACTGGGCGAGTTGGTAAATGTTCATTATCACGGAAAGTATCAAAGTACAATGTGACAGAAAGATGTCCTGTCTACTTTATCGCCTTTGTTTGTTTGTGCATTAAGTAACAATAACCAGAATGTGGACCATAGGAATGGATCACAGCACTCAAAGCACTTAGGCACTAGGTGTGCCTATTTAGTATCTTATCCGTGTCCCAACACACCGCAAACTCTGGTAACGCAGAGCCAGTTAACCTGAATGCTCAACTTCAGCTATCAAACTGTTTAGACAACCTGTCACCTCAAAAAGGCAAACAGAATGTCATCCTCAGTGTTTTTTCCTGGTATTCCAAGTGGTGAATCCGTTTCCTCAGAAGCATGATGAGTCAGGTTAACTAACAACTTTGTGATAGTCAGCATCATGAATAACTGTACTAAGTCGTTTTATTCGCAAACCACCAAGATTTACAAACAGCTAGTGTTTGAAGTGCATGCTCTTAGGCCTCTTAGAGCTGGCTACGATGCTTCCGTGCCAGACGAACTAGCTGAAACTTTTCTTGCAAATGTAGATTACTACGTCGCGATTGTAACATTGGCATTGACGTTGCTTTTCTTTGCCCTTTCTCTCCACAGGCCTGCATACGAAATGGTCAACATGGTCGCGCCCCTTTCCAATCGCAACAGCATGCACGTCAGCGGCAGCATCAGCGCGGGCAGCGCAGCCAACTCCCGAGCTCAGCGCCGGTCTCTGCCTCCACCCGCGTCTTCCACGGCCAACGATGAGAGCAGCCACCTCCACACCACCTCCTCCTCCTCCTCAGGTTGGTTGAGGTTTAGTTATAGTCGTTTTTAACCATTCTTTAACCTGCATCTTTATAAAACAGCGATGCAACGCTATCTTATATGCATACACCCTCCATTTCCGCCTCTGCATGACGCCTTCGAGCTTTTTTTAATAAGCTAGCTTGCTGTGCGTGACTAAACGTAACAGCTAAGAATTCATGAACATGGGGTATCGCTGGAGCCAACGTTTTGACAAGTGGACTTGTCTCTTCAAGGGGCCCTGCTACACTTTTTCAGCATGGTCAGAAAACGCTGCCGATCTGTAGTCGACGCTCCTGAGAACACGCGAGCCAAACATTAAAGGGCATCACATGGCCTGGAATTTACAATTAATTCTCAAAGTTCGCTAGCAATGGTTCCCAAATGATCGCACCATATACCCAAATTTCAGGCCAGTGGCTGATTTGAGCAGCAGAGCTGCATAGTTACTGTGACCGCCGCGGAAGGCTGCCACGTGCCCACGCTCACGGTCAGTAAGCCGCGCATTCGAAGAAAAAATAAGGAAAGAAAAAGTGCTCAAGGTCATGACACGTGCATGATGTATCTTGGTTCCCCCATGCCATCCCTCCCTGCTTGCAATCCAGCGCTCTCATCAGGATGAAGAAGAGAGAAGCAATTACAGTGTGCGACAAATCTCTGTAACTCTCCTCGTACTTGACCGATTCTAAATATTCTTGCGGTGGTCGATTTGTGAGGCAGTAAGCACCTTTAATAGAGCCATTCGATGGTTACTCGAAAAAGTGTACCTAAATCCCAAATCAAATGCAAGTACCCAAATCAAAATGCATGATGTGGACCAAACCAAAGAGTCAGCCTGAGCGCAGTAACAATGATCACACTTGCGAGGAAGATTTTTAGCCATTTGCTGTTCCAAACACGTAGTTGAAAACACTTGCTTTTAACAAGCCACTATTAGCAGCAGACACAGAGGTCACCGCATGTGCAGTATTGTTGAAGCAGTCTAAATAGTGCCTGCCGTGTGTAAGCTAGCCATCTGTCTCGTTATCGGAGAAAAAACTTTCATTTCTGGTGAGTGCGGTACGTGGTATTATAGGCGACAGCGTGTTATGTTTTTGTTTTATTCAAGCTGTGCTGATCTCTTTAAAGTTTGTTCCTCTGTTCCTTGTTTTAAATCTTCAATGCGTGTGTATTTGTTGCTGAATTAGCCAATTACATGTTGGCGCTTGTCAATGTGCTGTTCCGTCTACATCTTTGCCTAGAGTTAGTTGTGCCGTTGCATCTTGAATCGTGACGATCGTGATTGAGCGTCGCAACTTTTTTGCATTCAGGATGAGGGCAACGGAGCACCGCCGTCACCGTCCCCGCCGCCCGCGAGTTCTCCGCAGGCGGACACGCCACAGTCCAATGCTCGGCGGCGGTCGACGCGGCATCGCAACTACCTGGCCCGAAACCAGCTTCACAGGGCAGCTGACCTGCCCGAGGGATATGGTAAGAACGTATACTCGTTTGTGTAGTGTTGAGTATTCTTTATAATGCAGCTAGACAAAATACACACTATCTGTATGGTCCTAGTACGGGGCCCATTTATGATTATGCATTCGAGAAGATGTCATGTAATACTGATGCTAATACAGCAAATTAGAGCTGTGCGAATAGCAAAATTTTTAATAGATTTCTCGAATATTTTTCGAATACTTCGAAACGAAATTACAAACAAAAAGTTGCTGAGGATTCCTAAGCATATTCTAAATTACATTCTAAAAACATTATAGCTCCGCAATGGCACAACCGGGCGCCGCCATTTTGGGCTCGTCGGAAAGAGCATTTCTCCATCTTCAAATTTCCCGCCTCAGCTAGGTCCTCCATTCAGAAACAAGCGTACAAAAAGCAAATGTTTAAAGTTCGTTTGGAGGTCTCCCATTGGCTGCGTCCGTGATGTTGCTCCAGCAGTCCAGCACTCCTCACGTGCTCGCTCCAAGAGAGCGTCGTCTGCTGCTTGCGCGTCACGAGGCCACGGTTGTCGACAACCACGCTACTTAGCGACATGTTCGCTCGTTCTGTGTTCACGGGTCGACGATCATTTAGAATATAATTACGCTTTAGTTTGGCAGCTGCAAGCAGAACGTCAATCATCATATTATGGTAATGCGCCGCACTCGTCACGAACATCACAGACGCGCGTCTCGGACCGACTCTGGGACCCACGGTTAGAGGTTCTGCTTGTCAGCACTTCAGACCTTGTGACGAAGACCATCGCTGGACGACTCGTTGTACTCGCGATCGAGCATGACGTACTTTGAAACCGCGGCCACGCACACCACGACCGAGCTTACTGCTCGAAGTAGTGGCTAGGCCTAACTCGCACTAGTTGGGGCTTTCTTGCGGAAGTGAAGAAGCTGCAATGTGCTTCGTCGCAAACAACAAATCGCATCGCCCACTGGCTTCTTGGAATCGTGGATGGGCACTTGACACATCGGCAGCGGACCCCCCGGCCAAGCTGGTCGCACAGTGACCGCTCAGAGCACTGGTGGAAACGGCTAGCAGCTTCGCACGTTGACTCCCCAAACGCAAGACCCACGCTTCACGCCGACTTATCGTCGTTATATTTATATTCCATTATTATAACTGTTATATTTATTTCTGGAAGTTCGAATAGTAAAATTCCGGTGCGAATCGAATCGAACAGCAAACATTATTTGAAAATATTGAAAGTTCGAATATTCGCACACCCTACAGCAAATACAGAGATTGCAGGTAAATGTGTTTCTACAAAGAAAACGTCGTGTATAAATATAACTGATCCGAACAACGAAAAAAAATGGATTACATGTCCTCCCCCCTTCCTTCTTGGGCTCTACAACTAATCACGCACCACACCCAGGCCAAGTCTCGAAGCGTGTTTACCTGAAATTTGTCGTCAAAATTAATTTCTTTCTTTCCCAGATAATGATTGCACCCAAAAGTGGCCGCACGACACCCATGACGATTTTAGGTTCCCACGAGCCTAAAAATCGTCATGGCCTTGAGGTCTGTATTTGCACTTGATCATGGTGTCTGTCGGTACACCAGCTAGCAAAAGTAAGGCCTCCGACATCGGTGTATGTTGCCCAGAACTGTTGCGTTAGCGTAGGCCCATCACCAAAGTTGCTTCCATGCCTTGCTTCCTGTGGTCTGATCTCATTGCCCTTGTGTTTCTTGTGTTTTTGAGTCATTGTAATGCCCCACGATACGAACGACAGCCAGAAGACTTCTGAGGAGGTCCATGTGCTCTCTGTTTTTTTTCTGGCTGGAAGGTGTTGCTGCCACTATTTTGAATTTTGGTGCCATTCCGGGAAAGCCCCCGCCTCCCTTTCACTATGTTGGTAATTTCGAATTGCTGAAGGAGGGTTTGCTTGCTCAGAATTTTACGGTTAGTCGCATGCAAGCATCTCTAAGTGTCAATGTGCATTTCGATCGTTTTGTAGAAAAACAGAATTTGAGCTTGTGTTCAAATTCGGCATCTAATTGACTGGCTGTGACAAGCGAAGTTGAGTCTTGACAAACATGTAACTCATTCCGTCATTCTTTCTTCGACGTCGCAGAGGTGCGGACGACACAGCAGGGCCAGGTGTACTTCTACCACGTGGCGACGGGGGTGAGCACGTGGCACGACCCCAGGGTGCCCCGCGACTACCCCTCCGGTGACCTTGAATCCCTGGGACCCTTGCCCCGGGGCTGGGAGATTCGTTCGACCCCAACGGGACGCCTGTACTACGTGGACCACAACAACCGCACCACACAATTCACCGACCCTCGGCTTCCTCTGCTGGGTCTCGCGCCATCTGCGAGGTGAGCAAACTTATAAGAAGCATATCTCTTTCCTTCGTCCTTTCCTCCACTTTGTGTTGATGGCCATTTTGCCTAGCAAGAAAAAGAATAGTGAACTAGGTGATTTGGGGCACAATCTTGTGCATCTTCAGTCTTTGTTTGGTTAGGAAACATCCGGTTGCAGCTTACGGGCTTGGCTAGAGGCTAGTTGTCATCCTCGGGCAGCTGGCTTCTGGCCAGTACTGTAAGCAGAAACTGTAAGCAAAAATCCGTGTTCGGATTTTAAACGTTTCGTTTCGGTCCATGTGATAGAACAGAAGGTAGCTGTCATCGTTGGACGATTGCCTTCTGGCCAATAGCATAAGCAGAAATCGGATGTCCTAAAAAGAACAAAAACCACTCTGATAAGATTTTGATCCTTGGTAGTTGTTTGTGGTCTTAGGTTAACACAAAAGCGACATGGAAGTAAAGAAAGACACAAAATGGTTGACAGTGGTTTAGTTCGTCGATTTGTGTCTTTTGTTAGTCTTGCATGAGTTTAGTGCTACCCCAAGACCATGGCCAAGTAAATTGAGCCAATTCCAGAGATGGCGTAATCAAAGTCTGATCGACGTCTTCTCGTTCCAGGAGAGCACTCCCCATGTCCCAGACGTCGTCGGCACAGGGGCAACACATGTCACCGGCCCACGCGTCGCCAGCGCCTTCGGCTCCGACCTCGAACATGACCTCCGGATCTTCGAACCTGACATCGCCGAGCATGACGGGTCAGCCCAGCGCCGCTCAGACTGCCTCTTCCAGAGAGGCACTGCCGCCACCACCACCACCGGCGAGCCTTCCTGCGGGACAGCGTAGTCCACCTGGTCACCCCAACCCGTTGACAACGAACGCCAACCCACCTGGCGGAGTCGTTCAACCTCACGTCAATAACGTTCCCCCGCAACCACCGAGCAATCCTGCGGCGCTGCCGCCTCCGCAGAGCCCCATGTCGCCCATTAACGTGAACGGGCTGCCTCCCGTTGTGCCTTCCATGACGGCGGCCAACAACCATCGGAACAGCTTCTTGTGAGTGTTGCTCTGTCGTGGGACAAACATTTGAATTGAATAGCATTGCCAGTGCTTGTTCTGGGCCTGTACCGCTTGTGAGCAGTCTGTGTGATCGGGGCAGTGCCAGTCTTCATCGGTCTTTTGTTTGGTGTGTCCCTTCTGCACTGCTCAAGCAATCATTGTGAGCAGTGCTAACAGCAATGGTAATGGCATTCTTGTGGCCATGCATTGTACAATCTAGATAATAGTCTTTTGCCTTGTCCACCGTCTACAGCTTCATTGGTCTGTATGGATTATTATGCAGGTTGTAAAATACCTGCCAGTACCGTAGTGATTTTTATAAAGCTATTGAGGTCAGTAATGTGATGGAGATCAAATTGGTGGAGGGGGTTACAGAAGTTGACAGCACAAAGTTTCTGCAACGGTTAACATTCCTGTTGGTTTTCGACCCCAGCACTTCTAGAAGCCAGTCACCCCAACTCACAGTTCTGGAAGGTATAGTTTAGGTCACCCCAACCTGCAGCTACACTTCTGGAAGGTAGCTGTAGGTTGCAGCTACCTTGCAGTTGCAGCCTTGAAGAAGAAAAGCCCACTTGTAGAAACATTGGCTCCAGTGACACCCCATGTCCACGAATTTTTCAACGCTTCTGGAAGGTGTAGCTTATTGGCTTTTATGTAGGGCCCGTCAGACAAAAATTGATTACCAGACCGCTGAAGTAAGTGTGAACGTTGGTCTGACGGTCTTGCCTCTGCTCGCAGTGGCGGCGGTGGTGGTGGGGGCGGTGGCGGTAGCGTACCCTACCTGGCGAACAACAGTCCCGCGCCGACAGTCACAAGTCCCACATCGTCGTCGGCACTCATCATGGAGCGGTCGTCGTCGCCCGAGCTGTCCTGCCTTCCCAAGTACAAGCGGGACCTGGTGCAGAAGCTGACGGCCCTGCGTCAGGAGCTGCAGACGGTGCAGCCCCAGTCGGGTCACTGCCGGCTGGAGGTCTCTCGGGAGGACATTTTCGAGGTGATCTGGGACGTTCCGTAGCGATCTTTCTCATCTTGGTTGGCACTGATTTCCCTTCCTACTCACGTCCACTCAGCTCCTTTGTCACCAAATCTCAATGTCGATCTCCACCTCACACTTGTGAATTTAGTGTAGAACAAGCAACAATCAGTGGAACTCATGGGCTAGTGTGCCTACCTATGTCACCAATATGAGATGAGCATGCCATGGCTACCGCCTTATTCAACGACAGGTCAAAAGATGTAGGCTTTAGAAGCTTGCTTTAGTTCAGTGATATTAGACTGTTCGTTTATTTGAATACGTCGATATTAAAAATACTGTTTGCTATTGTTACTGATGAGATGCTACAACGCGAAGACAATCTTGCGGACTGCAGTTTTTTCATTCTCCCACATTATGTCATTTCTCATCTTTAGGCACACTTTTTTCGGTTGCAGGAGTCTTATCGGCTCATCATGAAGATGCGTCCCAAGGACCTCAAGAAGCGGCTAATGGTCAAGTTCCGTGGCGAGGAAGGCCTCGACTACGGAGGAGTGGCCAGGTGAGCATGGTTGTCATCATCTACGTAGTAAAGAACAGCGCCAACAGGATGTAAATAGTTTAGCAACAATTTCGTAGTGTGTCAGACGTGACATCGTGTGGTATTCCTCTTGCTTTTGATGTCATATTGTCACTGTTCTTTCGTATTTCATTATGCACTAACGTCTGTAAGCTGCCCTCATCTTCCTCAGTGTCTTGATTTACAAAATGCTGCGTTTTTCTTTGCATATGGGATTAACAGACAATGAAGATAACAAAGGCATAGGGGAACATAACTGTGTTTTTAATTGAAGCATAGAATTAGTAAGGAAAGTGGACCTTGAAGAAAAATTCAGAGCCCTTCCTCTACTGTGAAGAAGATGGAAGCCAGTGAAACTACGACTATAGCGAGTCTGGTGTAGTGAATATTGCTATAGTGAATTTATATATTCATTATTGACTATATTGAGTGAATATACATGCACTATAAGATATCTCGGTGTTCCTCTTGCGCATGATGCATATTATCTCATCAACATCAGTCTCAAAATGAAATCCTGTATACATAAGAAGTTTCAAAGTACTAAAATGGCATGGCATTTGTTTGTTATACAAGTGGTCTTGTCCTTGAGGCAAAATTGTTCACGTCATTCTGCCTTGTCGGCAAAATCATTTACGCCATATCCGCCATGTCTGTTTACTTTTATGCTGTGTCCATTTTTTTTCAATGCAAGAACGCTTGGATTAGTCGTGTTAATCGGTTTGCGAAAAATTGTTGTTCGACGCGTCTGTTGTCCGCGGGCGTGATCCACCAGCACCTAGTCATACACAAGCTTTGCTGTGAAAGGTATGTCACTGCTGTAAACAATCGATACAAATGAATCAGTATAGCGTATTTTAAAGGATACATAACCAGTCTAAATTATACAGTAGAACCCCGCTGATACGTTTTTGAAGGGACCGTAGGAAATAAACGTAAGAGACGGGAAACGCAAGAGCCGAAAAACGGGAAAAACGACAAAATATTTAGTGGTACAGAATTTTATTTCAATGCTTACGAGCAGCACGAAAATTGGCGCGCTCAGCCACGATCTAGTCGATGGATAGAAACGCGGAGCTGGGGACGGCCTCATCCACAGAAATGTAATCAACGTATGTGATTTTTTTAACATCAACAGCTGTAGGCATGACAGAATTAAGCACACGCAATCGCGACCAGCGCGGCGAGGCGACCGCGAACCGTGCGCACGACCATGCGAGCTCCAACCAGCTCGAACTCCTCCCGTCCTCCGACAAATAACGATGATGATGAGTCTACGCAAACGCGATGGCAGAAGTGAAATGCCAATCTCGAAGGCCTTGCTTTCGCAAGCAATTACGTCATAGACGCCATGCTTGTAAAATACAAATCTCAAAGGCTATGCTTTTGTCAATAGTAAATACCAATCTTGAGGGCCTTGCTTTCGTGAGCAATTACGTCATAGACGCCATCTTTGCAGTTCGAATCTCGAAGGCGATGCATTTGTTTGCATCAATCGAAAGATCCTGTTGCTTGCACCTCTCATGCGGCTAATGTTACGGTCAAACCAGGCTAAGCTGCGTGAAAATGCACCAATGACCGCTCTCTTCGGTAGTCACTCGGTCGGCTCCGAGCGCACTTCGCGACGTATCATACGGGAACGGTCCGACAGTTACGACGTAACAGCGGGGTTCCCAGTACATTGTATCCTATGGGAGCTATGCCGGGACCGGCGGAAAACGACGTAACAGCCGGGAAAACGCAGCACTGAGGAACGTAACTGCGGGGTTCTACTGTACTGCTGTTTAGTGGCATTTTGGTGGAAACTCTGGTGGTCGAATGCATTCAGGATCAGAGGCCTTCCAGCACACTAGCCCTTATTGTCCGAAATTGTGAATTTCAGCCTCGTCATTTATTGGTAAATGTAGCTGTGTTTAACCAGTGTCTTCACTTTCTTTTGTATCAATTTCTTTACGCGTCTTTGTTCACCATGCAGGGAGTGGCTGTACCTTCTGTCGCACGAGATGCTGAACCCATACTATGGCCTGTTCCAGTACACGCGCGACGACATCTACACGCTCCAAATCAACCCCGACTCCTCGGTGAATCCGGTGCGTGTCGGGAGTTTTCTTGCCGTCTTAAAGCTGATGTTTTGTGGGTCGTGCAAGGCTTTTGTGCTTACTTAAATTGTCTGGGCACGTTGCGATTCGTAATGTTGTGTTGTGCTGTTAGCTGGCAGGTGTGGTCCGCTCAAATGTCACTCATGGAAGTGGTGCTGGCTTTGTTTCAGCGCTCTATTCACGTCGGTCTGATATCTCGAAACTTAACTTATCCCGTTTGGTGCGTTGCGCAGGAACACCTATCGTACTTCCACTTCGTGGGGCGAGTCATTGGTCTGGCAGTGTTTCACGGTCACTACATAGACGGTGGCTTCACGCTGCCTTTCTACAAGATGCTCCTGGGGAAGCCCATCCACCTGGACGACATCGAGGCCGTTGACCCGGACCTGCACCGGAGCCTCACCTGGATGCTGTGAGTTGCCATGCTTGCAAAAACTTGTTTGGTTGAACGTGCTGCTGTGTAACAGTACACTTGTACCTCGATAAACGAACATCGATTTAACGAATGGTCATTTATGACGAAATAAATGAAGAATACCCTCATCATGGATACGGCGTTACAGATATGTGTTTATAACAAATTTTTGGGTATAACAAAGTTATTTTTGTGTCAGATCCGACTTCATAACAATGAGGTTGTAGTTTGAGTGTATTGCTTACTTTTTACACTGTAGTGGCAACGTTACTCTGTTGTCACTACTGAAACAAATGTGGTTGCATCTAGCAAATGGCATTTTTGTCGATGAAAAGAATCTTTAAAATCTGAAGTTGCAAACAAGTGCAGCATTGTTTCAGGCACATTTACAATGTGTTGTCGTCTGGCTTTGGTGTAGTCGTGTCATGCTGTACTATAATTGCTCTGTAGTTTTTTGATGAAATTTGGTCAACCAAACCCAGCATATATTATGAACTCGAGTATAGTACGAGAGACAATTTTGCAACTGACAGATAATAAGGAGCTGAATAATTTTATTTATAATAAAATACGAGACTAAAAGAAACCCTTGGCTCCCTAATATCTTTAAACCCCAGTGTAATGTAAGCAGCAAATTTGCTTGCGAGTAGCTGAGGAATCGAGTGAGAAGTTAATTAGTTCATATGCTGTGAATAGCTTGTTTCTAAGCTAATGTTTCATTGTTTCTGTACGAACGTACTTCCCATCGTCAAGTTGGAGGTGAGCATGCCATTCTGGTTTTTCTTTATAAGGAATGGCATTTTTTGGGCCTTGCGGAGTGTGGTCCAAATTTGTTGCTTACGATTATACTTTAGTATATCATTGCATATTAGCATTTATAACATATGAGGCTGAAACTTCGAGGATGACAAAGAAACCTGAGAAGAAGTTAAGGACTACGCAGCATGCAATTGGGTGGAAAATAATAGGGGTAACGCGAAGAGATTTGAAGACAGTAGTATGGGTCAGAGAACAAATAGGGGTAATCTATATCCCACTTGACATCAAGTAATAATAATTTTTGGGGCTTAACATCCCAAAACCACGGTATGATCATGAGGGACACCGTAGTGGAGGGCTCCGTAAATATTCGACCACCTGGGGTTCTTTAACGTGCACCTAAATCTAAGCACACTGGCCTCAGGCATTTTCGCCTACATCGAAAATGCGGCCGCCGTGGCCGGGATTCGATCCCGCCACCTTCGGGTCAGCATTCGAGTGCCATAACCACTACTCCACCGTGGCGGGTACTTGACATCCAGTGAAAGAAATGGATCTGGGATGACCACATTAATGCGTGAGACAGACCGCAGGTGGTTGTATCGAGCAACAGAATGGCTACCCAGGGATGGGGAACGCAGTCGAGCAAGGCAGAGACGGAGTGACAAAATCAAGAAGTTTAGGTATTATAAAGTGGAATCAGCTGTCACAAGATTAGGCAAATTGGATATCATTGGAAGAGGTTTCTGTCGTGCAGTAGACGTAAAGTATAGAGCTGTGCGAATAGCAAAATTTTGCGTGCGAAGCGAATTCGAATAATAAAGATTGAGTGCGAATCGAATCGAATAATTTCGAATAATTTTCGAATATTTCTCAAACATTTTTCGAATAATTCGAAGTGAAATTACAGAAAAAGTTGCAGAGAATCCCTAAGTATGTTCCTGGGAGATAGCAACATGAAAGTGTTCTTTTCGCTAGGTTGATGAAGCGCTGGTGGGGTCATATTTTGTCTTTTCTTGTCAAGAATGAGGCAATGTAGAGGCCGAATTGTATTTATGTACATGATTTGGTGCAACCAAAGTGTTGCCGACAACACTTTACACGTGATAGGCAAATGCCATTTCCTCAGCCTCTCCTCCTCTTTCAACTTCTGTGGAAGCCCAACTGATGTGGCGGACAAGGGTGTGCTCCCTTCAAGTCCGGAGTTCCAAATCTGCCTCGTAGACGTCGATATATAAGAACGTCTGAAATTTTGGATGCTAAAAAGCTTCGGCGTCCGATTTTTTGGACTTCCTGCCCAAATTTCAGGTCCAAAGCAGCACTAATTGAGTCCCCAACTCTGCCACATCTTTCATCTCCATATTGGAACCAGCGTTTTCTTGAGTTTTTTTTTTTTTTTTTTCGAAAGTCTGCCCTTAGGCATAATATTTATTCAGAAATACACATATAAATTTGCTTCGTGTATGAAGTCCAGTAACGAGCGGTGGTGAGGTCCACTAATCCAGCGGTCAAGGTTGAGTTAATACATTTGCGAACGTAGCGGAGCTTGAAAGGCAGCCTTGCTTCAATACGGGGCTGTGATGAGGTGAAGCATATTGAAAATCTAGGGACCACTTCCAAACGGACGTTGACTCTCTCTTGCTAGTTCGACCGTAACGGACCTTGAAAGGCAGCTTGCTGCAATACGGAGGTGTGAGGAGGTGAAGCATATTGAAAATCTAGGGACCACTTCCAATCAGACGTTGTCTCTTGCCTAAATTCGACCGTAACGGAGCTTGAAAGGCAGCTTTGCCGCAATACGGGGGTGTGATGTGGTGAAGCGTATTGAAAAATCTAGGGACCACTTCCAACCGGACTTTGTCTCTTGGCTAAATTCGACCGCAACGGAGCTTGAAAGGCAGCTTTGCCGCATTACGAGAGTGTAATGAGGCGAAGCATACTGAAAATTTGAAGGGGTCACTTTCAATCGGACGTTGACTGCATTTGTCTTTGGGAAGTTCGAATAGTTCGAATAGTAAAATTTCAGTGCGAATCGAATCGAATAGCAAACACTATTCGAAAAATATTCGAAATTTCGAATATTCGCACACCCCTAGTAAAGTAGGCTCACGGTGATAATGATATATTCCGTGTTGACCTCTTTTGGTTGAACCCGCCCGTTGAAGGCGTTTACTGTCAAAACCACTTCCAAGGGCTGCGCGCCTGACTCTCGGTGTCGTCACTGTTTCAGCAACAATGACATAGGAGACTACATCGACACGACCTTCTCCGTGGAACACAATGCCTTTGGCCAGCTCCAGGTGCACGAACTCAAGCCCAACGGCAAGGACCTGCCCGTCACGGACGACAACAAGAAGGAATACGTCAGGTGCGTACCGGTCTTTAGGCTGTAGCTAGTTACTAATCGTCACCATCAGTTATTGTTTCTTTAAACGCCCCTATTGAGATATTACATAATGTGGGGGGGGGGGGGGGGGTGCATTTACAGATTTCACTAGGTGCGGTCACTTATACATTGAATGACACAGAGAAGTGAATGGACATTTGCTAAAAAACACGTCGTTTACAGAGTACGTAGGGTTTAAACAGGCACTGTTTACTAGTTACTAATTATATATTACCAGCAACCAGTTACACTTTCAGGTAACTTTGAACTGGGACTCACTACTTCTTTATTCATGTAGCAGTAGCACTTACTTTTTATGCACAGTGGCAAGGTTGTTACTGCGTTATAGTTACTAAAATGCGTATGATTACATCTAACAAGTTATGTCTTGTTGGTGCAGAAGAATAATTTTTTATAAATTGGTGGATAACGCTGGTGCTTATATCCATCACAGAAAGGCGATATCTTTTTGCCACAAATCTAAATCAAAATTAAGTGTATTGTTCACATTTGTGACATGTCATTTACTGTGCCTCTGGTAACAAAGAAATAATGAATTCATTTTATCAGCGGTAACTGTAACAAGTAACTTTGCTGATAACGGTAACATAGTTCCTTTTATGCTCCCAGTAACTCTAGCCGTAACACTGTTACGTTTGGCTGTTAATTTGCACATTACCATGGTACCTGTGCACATGTGAGGCTCTCTTGCTTCAGATCATGTTTTACATTTTTTTCTCCTCTTTTCAATTTTTAAAGAATATTCTTACATTGTGCATTGTGTGAGTTTAGCCTTTTCGATGTGTTCTTGTTGTACATTAGATGGCTGCCTATACACTACTTTCCACACTGCAGAAGCTGAGCATGCAGCAAACACAGCGGAACCATCCTTTGTGACGATGCGCTATGAATTTATTTTAATGTGCAGGTTGTTCGTGAACTACCGGTTCATGCGAGGAATCGAGCAGCAGTTCCTGGCACTTCAGAAGGGCTTCAGTGAACTCATTCACCCGAACCTGCTCAAGTCCTTTGACGAGAAGGAGCTCGAGGTGAGCTTTCCCCCATTGCTTCCTCTGCAATATATGTCGCATAAGAACTCCGAGTGAAATTTTTTTGCCTAACAAAATTGAGCTGTCAAAAGTGATCGCAAAATTGTTATTTGAATGTGTACCTGCTGGTAATGCACCCGTTGGTGTTTTACTCCTTTAAAGGAGTAACCTGCTGCCACGACTTGACTTGGCTGTGGTGCTCCACTGCTATGGACCTGTCACACATCCTCTCTTCGCGTTTACTTGCACATACCTGATCTCCTAATACTAGCGAACACGCACTACAGACTACACAGAATGACTTGGGGCAACCGCTACACAGACGACACAGGACGTCGTTCTGTGTAGTCTGTAGTGTGTGTTCGCTAGTATTATGTATTCATTAATGCCTTCACCTGCATTTGATGACATTTTAACTCAGTACTAACTCACCCAGCTAAAGGCATCAAAGAGATAACTCGCATGTCCTGCGTATGACGTGGGTTTAATTACGGTTGTCGCTCTATTGCTCGTGCAGCTGGTGATTGGCGGGCTGGGCAAGATCGACCTAATGGACTGGAAGGCCAACACGCGGCTCAAGCACTGCACGGCCGACAGCAATGTGGTCAAGTGGTTCTGGCAGACGGTCGAGTCGTACAGCGAGGAGCGGCGAGCGCGGCTGCTCCAGTTTGTGACGGGCAGCTCGCGGGTTCCCCTCCAGGGTTTCAAGGCTCTCCAGGGTGAGAAGGCGGAGGCCGATGGCAGTTGTAGTTGCTTTTCAATGTGTGATCGCATGCCATCATAGATAAGATAAGGGGTATTTGGTCTCTGATGGAAGCGAACCTTTCACAATGCTGTCGTACAGGCAGGAGCCGGTTATGTAGTACATGGGCTGATTCTGCATTGCTTTGTGCCAACTTCGGCAGGAGTTTCATTCAGCACTAATTAAGCGTCGCTGTCTGATGTCATTCTGTCACCCTTCTAAATCATTCTGAGACTTTTCTATGAAAAGTGCAGCAACATTCCCTGCCGAGTACGCTCGACGGCTAATGTGTCCGTGAACCGACTTGACTTTCCTTGGCCTACTGCTTAAGTCTGTAGCCTTGACAACAGTTGTTCTCAATAACAAATGGAAAGAGCGAAACATAGGCTTATTTCACGGTCGCAGTAAGAATGCGATGCAGATGGCTTGCTTAACACAGTTATGGGAAACTGCGACCCACATGGTTCGAAGGTGTGTGGTCGCGACACTTTTCATATCTTCTTTGCTTGTTGAACAATGTCAGTCATGCCTGCCTCCTTTTGGCCAGCTCTGAGCATCAAGTGACTTTTTGTGTTTGTGCCGCTTGATGCAGGTTCCACGGGAGCGGCCGGCCCAAGGTTGTTCACGATACACATGATTGACGCCAACACGGACAACTTGCCAAAGGCACACACGTGGTGAGCATCTTATTTCTCTCTCTCTCTCTCTCTATATATATATATATATATATATCGCTTTGTCTTCTCCCTTATTTTGCTGCTGTTACTGTTGAATCACGCTTACATTTGAGACTGCTTGGTTTGCCTATAGCGAACGACTTGCTTGTGTAGTTATATCTCGGAGTGTGGTGCTTTCGCACTCGTCATTCATCTGTCTAACCATCGTTGTCATCCTAATTTGTACACCGCGAGGTCAATGGCCCTTGCATCAATCCGCAGTGAGTACACCCCGGTCTCGTGCTGGCCAACGCCATGTTATACCCACAAATTTATTCATTTCATCACGCGGTGCAATTTTCTGCCGTCATCAACTCAATTAACTTTGCTTGGCATCCATTCCGTCACTAGTACCTTTCCTTAAGCTAATTTACGCCACCATCTTCCTGCCTCTTCATCTTACAGCTGTAATTTTTTCTATGCCATCACTTGTTTAGAACTCCTTACCTTTTTCGAAAGCTTCTCTGTTTTCCTTCGTGTTTTTCATGCATTACTGGTGCTAAATAGAATGCAGTGACTGTACACGGCCATGACTCAACGCAATATATACCTTCTCTGTGCAGCTTTAACCGGATTGACCTGCCTCCGTACGAAACACAAGAAAAGCTCAGCGAGAAGCTAACCCAGGCGATCGAGGAGACTTGTGGATTCGCCGTGGAGTGACTTTAGCTTCATAGTTTGCAAACTTTTTCAAATCAACCGCTTCATCTGTCGCGTCGACGATGACGACACGGTGAACGGCGGCACTGCAACTCCACACGTTGCGTCGCAACGCCAGCGGCCCAACGCGCCTGTCGCGTATTCTCGAGAGCTACTCGGCATGACGTCAAGTCACGACAACGCGAAGCGGCTACCGCCTCGTCTGACGCATCCCGGCGGCGTTTGGATGTGTTGCAGAAGCCACCGACTTATCGCTTACTGGTGTGGTGCATGTGTGTGTGTTTGCGTGTGTGTGTGCATGAAAGTTTAGGTGAGCAGTTGTACGGGTCTCTGTATTGTTTTTTTGTCTTTACGTTGCATAGCTATTGGACTGCTCGCGTTTCCGTGGCAATTGAACGACGCATATATATGTGCATATACTCGCACTTGACTCGCACGAGAAAAAGATAGGATTATCACGTGTGATAAGAAGCTTATCTGACGACAAATGACACAACAAAATGCAGTTGTCTCTTTTTTTTTTCATACTGCCACTGCCATCACAACAACAGAACAATGAGTAGAGTTTTCCTCTCTCTGCTTTTTTTTTCAGCTTTTGTCCTACTGATGTTGCATTCTTCGTTCGTTCAAATTTTTGCATTGTACAAAGTTGTCCGCGCGCGTCCTTGCCTCCCTTCGCGGCGGAGGCACTTCCGCCTAGGATCACCGCAGTTGGCGCTCGGTTTTTGAGCTCCGTCTCCCGCTCTATGCAAGAACTCAACGCTCGTCAAGGTTTGCAAGATCGTCGCATTCTTTTTTTTTTTTTTCAAGTTGTTGTTTCACGTTGATGCTGAGCAAGGAGCTTCGAGACGATGCTATCTCATTTCTGTACATAGTCACAATCCGTCACATGTCAAAACGCTTTGTCATATATTTTGCTGCGCTTTTTCCTTTTTTTTTGAGTCCGAACATACCATCTAGTTACAAAGCAACTGGTGTTGTTTACTACTCATTGCTTTAATTATCTTGATGTGTGTGTTTGTTTGCTGCTGTAAGCTTCAGCGTCTCTTGCCTCTCGTAAAAGAAAAAAAGAAAGTATGTATAATTCTTTCTTGGTAGTTTTTTCTTTTTTTGAACAACATTTCACGAAAAACTAGGTCTCGCACAGATGAAATTTTTTCTAGAGGCCACACAAATCATCGCTGTTCACAAATCATGCGTGAAGAAATAACTCGTCAAGTTCAGACTGCTCTGAACCGCCAGCCATCTTAATTTTTTGCGCTGGTTTGGATGTGGAAAGCAGCTTGGAATGGCCTAGAATAAAACTGTACGCAGCTATGTGCAGTCATTTCACCTTCTTGGTGGTTCGCGTGACGATTTGATTTAGTCGACATAGTCGTCATAGTTGCACATTGGTCAACCGAAAGAAACAACGATTTGCTGTGATAGATATGGAAACGACGGGACTGCATTTTGAATGCTTATCAACAAATGTCGACGCAAGAAAGTGATAAAAATTTATTTTTGTTTAATTTTCTGTTCGTCACACGCTGTGCAAAGTACACATGTAGCTTTTTCTTTATAATTTGTTTGAGCGCTTGTTTGATGAAAGATGTATGTCGTGCTTTGTAACTTCGCACCTTATTTAATGGACTGCTTCTGCATATAATTTTTTTTTTGATGGTGTGTTTTTTTTGCTGTTTTTTTGTCACGCACTGTGTGTTTCTTGTCTTATTTTTTACTACAAGCCATTATATGATGATTATTATTATTACCTTATTTCTATCGCTTTTGAGCCACCCTAATTAGGGTTGTGTGAAGCAGGCATCGCACTGCAACACTTGTCTGTCTGTTATTGCAACCAGCTGCAGCAACTAGTCCCACGTGTTTTTTTCCTCCATTTAAGTAATGTTTGCTGGCAGGCTAGTTCGCGATGCACGGTTCGTATGTGCAACAGCACAAGCACTTAACAAGAAAGTGTAGAAGGCGCAGGAAGGAGTGCTGTGCTCTGTTCTGTGTCCTCTCGGTTTCCTTGTTACGTGTTTGTGCTGTTGTACCCATGAACTTTGTCCCTCATTTAACCTTTTTTTTATTTTGTTCACAGACAGACTGCGTGATCATTTGCTTAGCTGAGCACCCGCCACTTCTCACTCATGGCCATTTTATGTTCAGTCGCGTAGCGAAGTTGCTCGTTCTCGCATGGTTTACTGTGACTTGCACATGACAGTCATATGTTCACACATGTGTCAGTCCTCCATCTGCCGCATGACTCACATGTCACGTATGACTCACGTGACAGTCACGTATGAATTCCACGTGACAGTCGCATATTTGCACGACTCGCGTGTGACAGCCATATGTGAGTCACACGATTGAACTTGGATTCCCGTGTGATGGTCACCTGTGACAGTCACATGTTACTTACGTGTGACAATCATATATCTACTCATGTGACTCACATGTTCACACATATGACTTCTATGTGACTGTCACATGTGACACTGGCGTGCTTGTGCATGTGACTTCCACGTGACGGTCACAGTCTTTCCCCTGAGCTGCGCAAGTGAACTCTGTCACAAGTTTGGCTTGTAGCGAAAGACCACCTGTCTAAGATCTCATGTGGTGCCTGGTGTCTTGCACTCCCGCCCTCACCAATTCCGTGCAGTGCAGTGATAGCTACCGGTTGCATCTCGGAACAAAGAGCCAAAAGAAGTCTTGTATCGTTCGCTTCTGACTGCATTCATTGTGACACCAGCAGGATGGGAGCGTCCTGGAACACTTAGCAGTTGATTGGACGTGAGCCCATCTTCTTATCTCAGAAACAAGCAGCCTGTAGTCACTGCTGATTGCCAAACAAGGGTAATAGCCTTCGCTGAACTTTGCGGAATTGTGAAACTGAGTGTATCATCATTAGGTGCACTTGAATGGCTTCTTTCAAGAAGTATGGTTCCATTTGTGTGTTTTTCTCTGAACCTCTTAGTGGTTCAACTTGAGTTAAGTCATGCGCAGTAGACCGTTGATGATTCGAGCTTTGGCAATTCTAAATTTCGATAACTCCAAGGAATATTGGGACTTTAGACGAGCCGTGTTATCTATGCAATTCGAAGCCACTTAGTTCAAACGAAAGAATGTCTGTTTCATCCTAACCTTTGAGGATTAAGTAAGGTTAAGAAAAGGATTGTTACTAACTATGCACATTGAACTGCTGTAGAATGAAAAAAAGAAAAACAGCTGAAGGCTATGAAGGTTCATGAGTAAGCATGTCCCCAAAATTTGTCTTGCCAGCACTTGGTGACTGAACTTGCTGGAAATCCTTTTGTTGTTCTGTTGTTAAAGCATTTGCAGTCTAAAATCTGAAGACTTGGAGGCTTGTTTAATGTTACTTGTTCATTCTGAAGCAACGATTTAGGCTAGCAAATGTTTTGAAGGATTTGAATTGTTGAACATCATTCATCGCTCGCATTTTTTTTTTCAACCCAAGCTCGCACTTTGCTCTCAGCGTTTCACATTCGCAAACACTCCTCCTGCACTCTGCGCCATCTAGTGTGATGTACGCAAGGTCTTGTAAAACATACTACGGCTGCGTGTTTGCCTTCTTACTAGCGCCACGTTGAGAGTGCTTGCCTCTCGTCATCGACGCTCCTCTGTTGACATTTTCGTCACTGGAGCGCAAAGTCATTTCACATTCCAAGAAAACTATTGGCAGGGAGCTTGCACCCCTGCCAAGTTAGAAGAAAAAATAGGCGAAGCGGCATTGGACACACTGCAAGCTTCACGAGACTGGTTTCGTTGAAAAACATGGGAGTTGCTATTTTTGCACTCATAGCTTGCAGCACACTCCATTGTCAACTTCTATCCCCGATATTTCGAAATCCGGAGTCGGGAACGGCTCGTTTTTGGCAGTCGGGGTTGAATGACCGTGTCTGATGCTTAGATTCTTTTTTTTTATTGTGTAGAAACTCTTTCCACGTCTTCTGACACTGCCATTAGGTGGCCCAGGCTGCTCTGTTGTACTTATAAAATACCTGGCATAGTAGTTTGTGCAGCCGGCAAATGCGTAGTTAGCATCTTTCGCGTGTCTTGAGCGCACCCTGTACAAGCTGTTTCGAAGTGCGTCTCGCCCCCCCCCCCTCGCGCGTGTTTTGAGGGGGCCACAAATGAGTTGTTATATCTTCCACTGTTCTCGAAACCGGAAGAAAGCTTCTAGGCAGAAACACGTGTATAGCCCGTTGTTGGAACGTCTCGCATGACGACCCCATTTGCACCACCGCTGTTTTTTTTTTTTTCAAATTTCGAGTCGAAAAGTGTTGACGCTCCGCTGCCTGTCTGCCGACATTGTAGGAAAGCACAGAGCACTCGACTGAATACTGAATGTGTTTAGAGTTGTCTGTGTGGGCTTTTTAGATAACTGTACAAAGCGAGGAAACCTTGTTGATGAACTTTCTTGTGACGCTTCTGGCCTCAGAAGTGTCAAAATGCCAATGTAGTTGAAAGTACCACGCAGCATTACGCTGGCTTTTATTTGTATGCGTGGTCCAAATGCAACCATTCTTGCAAGCTTGCACGAGGAAGCTGGAGTGTACGTGCTTGTTTTTTTGACTCGATTGTTCTGATAGTTGCGCTTGGTTTGTATGGATGCCTTTGTGTGCTTGTGTATGCCCCTACGCTTCACTGTTCTCTGGTCATACGGAATGTTGTGTCGACGAGGCAGGCCTGTTTGGTTGGTTTTCCCCGTGCTAAACAACTTGCCCATTTATGCTAGCAAAGAGATTTGCACGGAGGCGGTATTTTGCGGTGTACAGTGCTCGGCGATTGTAATGCAATACTCTGAGTGCGTGGCTGCTCGCGGCGAGGGTGACTGTGAGGGCAAGAGTACTTGTGACGCGTGGTGACTGCATCCGGTAAACAGTCGTTCAGTCTGTGGTTCTCGGTGGATTCGACGGAGCCTCCAGTAATGCACGCCCGCCAGCTCCAGCCGCTTCGCACGGTGCGTGAGCGCAATGTTTTGAAGCCATGGCAAGCAGTGCTCCACCAGCGCCACCAAGAACCACAGACTGAGGGGTTGTCTACCAGATGAAGTCACCATGTGTCACGAATGCCCTCACCACCAGTGGCCATGCGCTCTGAGTATCGCATTTCAATCGCCGAGCACCGTACGTCTTGTTTAAACCCAGGCTTGAATGCAGAATCTGTTCGCTTTGTTTGGGATGTGCCATCCGCCGAAGTAATAGTAGACAAAAAAAAAAGTTTTCTCCGTACAGTAAGCATCGGCACTGCCCATTCCCGAGATATTTACTAACTCCACGTGCTGTCATCTTTATCTTACGATGGGTCTTCCGTTTTTTGCAAAATGGTCGCCTCTAGCGTTCATTTTGCCAAGGCAAAGCAGATGACGCGAACTTCAATCTTATCTTTGATGAAGGGAACAGATTGCTCCATTTCAGGCACAGTGTTAAACAAACTGCAAAACGCCACCTACACGCAAAATTTGGCTATGAATGAATCGGCGAGGAAAGCCGTTTGCACCTGCCTCCCTTTCCAGCTTGTCACACGCAGTACGTGCTTTTTATCGGCAGGATCATCGATGAGGGAAGTGCCGATCTCTTGCAGATTTTTTGTTTCACCCCGCAGTTACGAAAAACGGCGTAAGAACTTTTTCATTGTACAGGGGGCGCTTTCCTGAACCGTCTGAAAGGGGCTCAAAAGGTTTCAACGCAGTGCGCGACTTTTCACTGCCACCAAAAGAAACGCAAAACGAAAGTAGATGCTGCAGCTTTAGGAAAGCCCGCAACAAACGCTGCTACACAGCCGCAACTGCACCACGGCTTGTGCCTTGTGACTCATTCGTGTTTTAGGAGCCGAGACCCGAAGTTTTTATGTGGTGCGAATGTTCAGTGTTGGGTGCTTTAAATGCACATTTCTGGCACTCTCTTCCATGCAGTGTGTCAGCTGTTTCGTGTCAGCACATTGCTTTTCGTGTATAAAAAAAAAACCTATAATGACCTGGGTTTGCACCTCACATGTCCTTCCTCTTTGGTCTTGAGAGTGCGGACAACTTTATTATAGACTGTGAGCCCTTGAAATACTTCCATTGTTTCCTACAATGTGTATGACATAGAAGAATGTGCGAAACACCATACAAAATAAAGTTGTACCATAAAGAGTAACCCGTGTCCTGTGTGTGCCATTAACACAGATTTAGTTTTGTTTGTAAATGTGTTATCAAACATTTACAATATGCCAGAACACCAGAGGTGTACGGTAAGTGTCAAAAGTTTATAGAGACGACGAGCTGAGACACAAGAAAAAGCTGAGTATTCCTGCTGCTTCGACAGGCAATAGGGGTAGGCGAATAGAGAATCTAATAGCGATCATACCAAATTGAATACGAATACGTATCTAATACTATTCGAATAGTCAGGCAACCATTTCAAGACGGGTCTAGGATTCTACAACTTTTTATTTCAAACAAATATTCACAAGCTTCAACAAAGTAACATTACCGTTACATTTAACCAACAAAAGATGCCACTATTCAACTGAGGTTAGCTTGTGTACAGTAGCGACTAGAGCCGTCGAAATATTTTTTAACCGTATGGGTGACTACATTAGTTACTTCAGTATTCGAGGTGGTACTTTGTCACCAGCTTTTAATTAACACTAAGGGATAAAAGATAAATAATGTTTCATGAATGAACATCATTAATCCCATGATAATAACAGTGGATTGAGGACACATTCGCTTCAGCGACACTGGAATTTAAAGGAAAAGTTCCTTCATCTGGTGACGAGTAAAGCTTCGATAATCCCGTAAAAGCTTGACCTGCATGCATCTTGGTAATTCACTAATTAAAACAACAGGTAATTCACTAATTAAAACAACAAAAATGATCCTTCGCTCTTCAGTGTACCTTCGGGGTTTTCCCGTCGGTGCTGATTATTTTAAAAGTATTCGAAAAATATTCGGTAGTTCAAATATGTGCTATTCGATTTGAGTACCGAATCAAACAGAACGCTATTAAATTCATTATTTGCACAGCGCTAACAGGCAGCCTTGAATTTAGATTTCCGGGCTGTCATAAAACGTGTTAACAACATATACTGTGCAGTGCAACTGAATACAATCTCAAATTGCTGGGAAGCTCAATGTTTTTCTCAGACCTAGTGGTCTCTTAACTTTTGAGGCCGACTGCGCACATAAGCAGACTCTTATTAGATTCCCTTAAAATTCTGAATATCAGCATTGCCCTAACTTTACTCTCTGGAGTCCCAGCTTTTAAATGCTGCATATAGAAGCCATTTGCAAATGTCTATATTCTTGTCACACTCGTGGCTTTCATATCCACAGGCACACAAATGCTGCTTATAGTCCGAAAACAATAAACCGCACTTGATGACATTCTGCTACAGGTGCACGTGGATGACAACTGAGCATGGAGGCTACCCACAAGGTAGGTGTAGCTGTCGTCTTTCCATATTATTCCTCTAATAACCTGCGCTGCTAGGCAAAGAAGAGAAAGCGCAGAATTACACCTCGATCGGGTAATTTCCGCGACATCTTGATTTTAGTGCTAAAAAAGATTAATGCGAGAGGCGACAGGACAAGCGCACTCATGTGTTTGCCTTCTTTAGCGCTAAGGTCAAGATGTCAAGTGTTCACCATCTCGCCCAGCGACAAGCTATTCTGATCACTGGATAGCCAGGGGGGGGGGGGGGGGGGGTTGGGGGAAACCCCTCCCCCTTCTGTTCTCAAAGTTTTTCAACTTTGCATGTGTACGCGCCCAGATACAAGCACATGCACAAACACGCATACAAAATGGTTGAATCCCCCTCCTCGAAAAAAAGTTCTGGCTACGCACCTGCTTCTAATCAGTGCTTAGAAGTGACGCGTCTGGGCACTTCACGGTCAGCACACTGTTGTGCTGCTAATCATTGACATGATGGTCCTGCGAGGTTGAGTAATCTGCCTATAAATTATTAACCAACCACGAACGTGCCCTCGCCCACCTCCTCGCTGTGAAGGTGACCGATCACTGCTATCAAAGATTGACATTAATGATAGAGAAAGCAGCGTACGCTTAATGTAGCTATTTCGTTTGCCTGAAATAATTTGAGTTGCCCGCACTGGCGATCTGAACGCAATCGATGCACAGTCCACGCAGGTCTGGGCCAGAATGGCCAAAGTGTAGAAACTGCACTTTGGTAAGACGCTGTAACTTCTAGAACACTGTAGACGCTGTTAACCGGGAGGAAATGCAGATTTACTGAGCTACGGTTCCCTGAGGTATAGTGCGTCTTGTGAAAAACTCTGTGCCCCAAAACGAGCAAGAGTATAGCTTTAGACATATCATAGTGCCGCGACCACCGCGACAAGAACAGAAAATGGAGCCTATGCGCATCTAGTTCAACAATTAGACCAACAGTGGAAGCACGCCATCGAAAGTGCCAGCGCAGCAATCTTGTGTGACTGCGGGCACATTCGATTGCGATCTATTATCTTGAATACGATTGGCTCCTTGGCGCTTAGGCTGGGGAAGAGAACCAATCGCGATTGAGGGATTCGATCAAGATTAGGCTTGATTGCGATCCAAAGTGTGACTAGGGAGTGGGCCAGAAAACTGGATCGCAGTACGATGCGTGAGGTGTTCAAATGTCAAAATTACGTAGGCGCGCTCTATCTACCCGTTGAGTTTAGATCCACATTTACTCAGACATGCTATAGGCATGCTCTCAGGGTGCTCAACAAGGTACTGCATCATCTGCATCAAGCGTGCATTTTTATGCACGCTTCATTTTGAAGCTGCAGTGGCTGCAGCGCTGTAGTGCCATGCTCTTGGGGGTTGGGTATTCGATCAATCAAGGCGGTTTTTGTATGGTGGCTTGAGCGTACTACGGTTTCGTGCCAAAGAGGGTGCGACTGTTTCACAACAAATCCGTGCAGGGCGGGGCCTCGCCTCTATGACGTAGGCACCATTTTCTTTTCTTTTTTTTCTCCGTTTGGCGGCGCCGGCGTCGCGGTGGTCACAATTTTTTTTTCTCCGTCTCTCGGTTCAGCGCCCTCCTCGGTTTGTGGCGCTAGCGGGTACGCGGCGTGTATGCGGCGTGTTTTGTCGTGTTTCGCTTGTGGCCGGAGGCGCGGAAGCAACGATACACGATCCTTCTGACCGACGGAATGTGATCGAAAAATACCTCCAAGGGTACATCATCATGAGACGGCTACTCCCACGGCTACGTGAAGTCAGACGTGAGCTTAAGCTTTTGGAGAGGTCCTTGGCTGCCGTCAACGAGAGTTATGTACTTAGCACTGAAAAACGCAGTGATAACCCGGCAGAACGACTTGTTTTCAGTGAGGTTAGGGCAACACTACACGAACGTTTCGCGGTTTTGAAGATCGGGTTATCATTTTCTGGTTACCAGTTCAGAGATTTCTGGCAACCGATTTATTTCGGTTTGAGACTTTGAGTGGAGTTTTGTTCGGTTACGCGAACATGACCCGAGCTTTGAAATTTAGATAAACGTATTGGAACTTAGCTGTTATTTTTCCGGTTGCAGTCATGATATAACCTCGCATGCAAGCAAAATCGCGACTTAAAAAGAATTAAGTCGCCCCTGTGCTCTCACATAAGTGCTTTGAATTCTAGGCAGAGCTGCGCTGGGCGTTTGTTCTGTATGCATCTGTGCATTTTTTTTTAACATTGAAAAAGCAATCGTGCGCAATACGAGACACTATTTGCAGTGTGACAGTACTCCATGTCGGCACACGGCCGTGGCGCAATCCGTGGTCCTGCTAGAAGTGTGAATTAGACGTCTAGAGCAAGGCGCCGAGCTTTTTGTCGTATTATATTAAAGTGCCAAGCCCAACCAAACGGTAGCTTGTTGGTGCTCCTTTCAAATTGTTACTTCTTAAAACCTCACAAAAAGTCTGGGTGATTTACAATTCACCTTTGCTTGCATGCGCGGTTATAATCATGACTGCAACCGGAAAAATAACAGCTAGTTTCCAATTACGTTATCTAAATTTCTGAAGCTCGGGTTGTTCCGGTAACCAGAACAACACTCCACTCAAAGTCTCAAACCGAAATAAATCGGTGCCAGGAAACTCTAAACTGGTAACCAAAAAATGATAACCCGATCTTCAAAACCGCAAATCGTTCGTGTAGTGTTGCACTGACCCTCACTGAAAACAAGTCGTTCTGCCGGGTTACTACTGCGTTTTTCAATGCTAAGTCAACGCGCATAGCGACACATTAAGAAGCAATCGATACATCCTTACATTTAGACGACTTGTTCAGGTCTCGTTGATGCCGTACAGCATACCTCTCGTTGACGACAGCCAAGGACCTTTCAAAAAGCTTAAGCTCATCGTCTGACTTCAGGTAGCCGTGGGAGTAGCCGTCTTCATGATGATGTAACCCTTGGAGGTATTTTCGATCACATTCTGACGGTCAGAAGACTCATGCATCGTTGCATTCCGCGCCTTCGGCCACAAGCGAAACAAGACAAAACACGCCGCATACACCCGGGGAGGGGGTTGATTCTTAAAGAAGGAAATGGAAATGAAAATTGGGTATGGAGTGTATACACTCACGGGGGATTAGGGAATGAAGGGACATGAGAGTGAAAAGAGTATGGCAAAGCAAGAAAAAAAAAGGTATGAGAGAGAAAAAAGAAAATGAGGGGGGGGGGGGGGGGGGAGAGAATGGCGTCCGAGTCCAGCATCCTCGAGAAAAGCGAAGGAAAGGAGATGATTTTTCTAAGGGCTCGTTTATCTTTGCGGTACGCCGCAAGGCGTACAGCACTCGCGCCACAAACCGAGAGAGAGAGAGACGGAGAGAAAAAAAAAGAAAAACAAAAATTGTGATGATGATGATGATGATGATGATGATTTGTGGCTTTGCCCTTTGTAGCGGGTGGACACATATGGTGTGTTCTAGCCTGGGTATGAAGAAAAAAAAGGAAAGAAAAAGAACGACAAAAAGAAAGAAAAAAGAACGAAAGCACGAAAGAGTTCACTTCTGGCACCACTTCCACCACTGTTGGAGCCTTGTCTTTGTGGTGGCAACGGCTTTTGCATTCCTGTCCGTCAGGGCCAGTGCCTGAGGGAGAGTAGTGGCCTCCGGCGGGCGGGGTGAGAGTTTTTGGCATTGCAGTACGACGCCGGCGCCGCCAAACGGAGAGAAAGAAAGAAAATGGTGCCTACGTCATAGAGGCGAGGCCCCGCCCTGCACGGATTTGTTGTGAAAACAGTCGCACCCGCCAAAAGAGACTCTTCGAAAGCGAAATGGCGGCATCTATTTCCATTTTTTTGCGAGAGGGCGCTACGGGCAATCCAACATGGCCGCGCTCATGTAGCGCATTGCAGCATATGCAGCGCCGTCCGATGTATGGCACCAAGTCGCGAAATCTCCAATGACAGCCTCGCTCCCCTTCGTGCAAAGACTTCTTCTTTGTCCCCAAGCAGCATTTCGTCGCGCTTACAGTAAGTCAAACGCGGATGCCACCGAGCGACTGCTCAAGATCATAGAAAGCATGCCGAAAGTGCCGACCGCTGCCATACAACTGAGAGCACAGCGCATCAATGCCAAGGCCAAGAACGCCAATAAACCAAAGCCTCGACCGTCCGAAATATCGCTGTGGGTCCTCGGAAATGGGGGACCGGCAAACCCCCAGTCTCTCTACGTCAGCACCGATCAAGGGAGGTAAGCTACGAACGTTGTTCCTCAAATCTCGGTTGCTGTGTTATTCCAACTTCTCAACATTCTTCATCGCCTATTCCGTTACAAGAAAAAAGACTGCTTCATTCAGCTTTGCGCTTGATGTGTGCTCAACCAGTGGCTCAACCGACACTGAAAACCGACGATAACACCGAGCGCTTTTGATGTTGAATGAAATGCCAGCGAGCCGGACGCTTGCATTCAGCTTTTCGTAATGACTACAGTCAATCAGTTGTCAATAATTATACACTGTGCCGTCCGTATATGGTAGCCGAGGGATCCCGCCCCCCACCTTTCGCAGCTTGTGATGGTTACAGTCCGCAGTAACGCGACCCGATCACGAATTGTAGATGTATACGTCAAAGTGCTGAATGCGAAACTGACGCACGTTTATCGTTGCAGATACCTTTTCAACTGCGGAGAGGGTACGCAGAGGCTGGCGACCGAGCACAAGTAAGTACAGCACCGATACCAACTCTTGCGTGGGCTGTCGTGGGCGTTTTTCCACAACAACAACACGTTGACATTCACGCAGGATGAAGCTGTCCAAGTTGGAGCACCTCTTCTTTACCCACAATAAATGGAAGAACATTGGCGGGCTCCCTGGTAAGCTATTTTTTTTTTGTTAAGCTGCCCTTCCTAAAGGTTATAAGCACAAAGAAAGAAGAATAATATAGTATGCAGGTTTGTTAGGTTATGTGGAACCATTTGCAGCACGTTGTGACATAAATTATGTACGTTTGTCACTGCAGGGCTGGCTTTGACGGTGCAAGACATCGGAGTACCGGAATTCTTTGTCCACGGCCCAGCGAACATGGTAACAGTTAATGCACGTCACCGTTTGTGTGCTGAAGAGTACCAAGTGGCTTAAAGATGGCCTTCGTTAAATCGGCTTGTTCTGAGGTAGAAATTTCAATGCACATTATGGGATTATGTTGCGGCAAACATTTTAGATGGATGTAGCATACACTCCGGTTTAATATCACCCAATCACTCAGTGCATTCCCAGTTATATTAGCATCATTCGCTGGCAAAAAGCTTTTTTGCTTTTTATATGAGTCAGGCATTAAGAAGCCAGTCTAGATAACATGCAAATTATAGTATTCGTTCTTACCTCGCCAATTCTTCACGGTTGTAGGCAGTCGGCAAAGTGAGTAACCTATTACCTTTGATGTGCCACTGCACAGCATGAATTGATTGTTATAAAACAAGCCTAAGAGAGAACACATAAAAAAGATGAAAGTGTGACAACGCTTATCAGCCCAGGACAATGCGATTTCTTAGTACCACTCATCATGCAGGCTTTGTACCTCCACTTACACCATTTCCAGGTGCCAGTTCATTCTCCTAATTGGAAGTTTGCCTTTACCGCATTTCTTGAATCTTCAGAATTACGAAAGACACGCACACACTACGGAATTAATCGCAAATTTCACGAAGTTTACAGAATGCGGACTTATTCATGTTTCCTTGACACGAACGCCAAACGAGAAAACCTCAGCTACATAGCGTTTAGCATTCTTGTAAAGCGTCTCATCAACCACTAAAAAAAAAGCATGCCTGATATAAAACGTGAAATACAGCGAAGCGAACCTGTCATGTCACATCATACCAGCACTGCTAGCAAACGTCCAGTCTACCTCCCAACCAGTTTTCGTGAAACACTCATCGCACACTTATCAAACTTTGAAACACGGGTCCACTCAGAAGTGAAGATGTGTGTATGCAATGCAATTATGAAAGATCACTGTATTCATGAGCTCTTTGATGTATTATTTTGGAGTGCACTGTAGAGGCTGATGACAATAAAACAGCATATTTATGTATACATTCCTCTGTGAAAACTTAACATTTTTGGCTTGCAGGAGCAGCTGTTCGAAATGACCAAGGGATTCATGATGCTGCAGAACATAACGATAAGTACGTCCTTAAAGTTATTATTTATTTACACATATCTGACACACCGCAACAAGGCATTGTGTAAGAAAGGGGGTGGAGGGGTCAAATAGAAAAGTGTATACAAAGTTGCTTAACAATAAAAAACATAATGGCAAGTACGGCAAGATAGAGGTAAATACAAAACTAGTGATCTCAGATGTTAGATTACGAGACATTACAATTCAGAGAAGGCGATATCAAGCACAAGACAATACCTACACATCATGAAACACAACAAGAGGATACACGAACTATTACATGTATGCAATAGAAAAGATTGCCCCTTATTAACAGTGTTATGTGTTTTATACCTCAGCTGCAACCTTTTACTTCGCTTTACAAATATGTACAGGTTTCTGGTTGGCAGGTTTTCTATGCGAACAGTGTGCGCTTTTGCCTACATTTGCGTCTGTAAACTATTGTCAGCTGTGACAACACGTTTTATATGGCCTTCAGGTTGGGATTATGATCGACTGTCTGCAAATGTGTCAAATTTGCACAATGCAACAACATAATTCTAAGGCACTCAGTATTACATTCCAAGAAAGTAATTGGAAGTAATACGTTGTTTTGTGGGAGTTTTGCTAATTGTTCATAATTAACATGTAATTAATAGTTAATTATTCTGCAGTCAGTCATGTTCCATTTTTGCATAGAAAGAATTAAATCGTATGCTCAAAATGCATGCAGAACTTGTTTTTGGTTGTATTCGTTTAGAGGAAGGAAAAATAGCACTTTTTATGTTGGTTTCGGAACGCGGCATGTCGACCGAGAAATCGCACATCGTAGTGCCTTCACTGAAGTGGTCAGCTGCAGTCGTACGCAGCACATTAAAGTCAAGGAAGGGCGCAGTGGTTATGCAGAAGGTTCAGTTCGTCGTATACACAATGTATCTTGCTGTTTCTTGGTTGCTAGTCCGAAGAGCTGGCAAAAACAAGTTGGGTCCATATATGTGGACGTTGCTTCACAAGGATATATGTGAAAGCACGTCTCAGTGACTCACCCCCCCCCCCCCCCCCCTGCACGATTTGTGAGCAGTGGTGCCCCGGTCTAATGTACTTACCCGTGTAGTACAAGCACTGCTGGTAGCTTTGGCAAACGTTGGCTAGCTCAGAGTTCTGTCATTGTGCATAATAAGAGTATTACAAATGGGGTTATACAGATGCAGAGGGAGGTCCTATAGTCAACAGACTGTATAGGGAGCCTCCCATAAGAAATGAGCAATATATGTAAGTACAAAGCAGCTAAATGCAAACAAACTAGACACTGTATTAAATGAGTGATTAACACTGTAAAATGTTTTGGTTACAAAAAGTATTAAAAAAACTGTGATGACGAAATGATTATGTTGAGTGCAAATAATTACAAAGGTTTGATTTGGGTGTGTGGAAATGAGAGAACACCTTAGTATCGCATGGTAATGATTTCCAATGTAGGGTGGCTGAACCGATAGTAGTAAATTTACCACAATTAGTTCTAGGTTTCGGTAACAAATAGCTGTTGGTGGAAAAGAATCGAGTAGGCATGGAGTAATGAAACTGGCTGTTAGTAATTTATAAGGATAGAGCAACTGTAGTAATGACGAACTTTAGTATAGTTAGTAATTACACGGAAAGGGCCAGTAGTAATTATAGTGTTAGCTGTGCGCTGTTACGTCAAAAACATTGTCCTCATTTAGTCTCAGTCCATTGATTCAGTCATTGCTCTCGCATGTGCATTGAGAACAAGCCAAGGTGCTCCTGCCTGAACTCGTTACTTACAAAAGCGCGTCTCGTTTTGTTTTTGTGTGCAGCCAAGCGAAACCCATCGGACAAGGTGTTTTCAGACAATTGCATGGAGGTTGTCTACGTCCCTTTGTTCCTGGACGAAGCCGTAGATTCTTCTCAAACTGATGAAAATGGCGGTGAGTGGATTTTACATTGCCATCAAACTTTACAATGCCGTTGTCATTTTACTCAAAAGGCTCTGCTACAGCGTGTTTCTGCGTATTTTGTATGGTACAAAAAAGAAAACGAGATGGAGGCTGGAAAGAGACATCATGCCATTGAGTACTAAGGCATACTAACCTGACATCTGTTTATTACCATTATGGTTACATTTTTAACTTTTACAAAACTGTCATATCTTGTGTTATCATTGTAATACATCCTAGTTGACAAAACTGTACGATGATAACCACAAGATCTAAAAGCTGAGATATGGACATTTTGGCTCTTGCACAGAGCTGAAGCTGAACTGTCGGCTGCCGACATAGACGTGAAGTGATTGAGCATTGCCTTTTAACATGATAGCATTAAAGAGCTCGCTTCACAGAAATTCCGGTGTCAGCATTTGTGTCGTTGGTTGTGAATGAAACATCCACGTTGTCCGTGAGTGAAAATTTGAAACAGATGCAAATAAGTAAATAAGAAATATTCGGTTCGAATTGGAATCGCACCCCAGACTTCTGCGTGGCGAGCAGGTGCTCTACGGCAGAGCCACGCCACTGCTTGAAACTGTTTCGGAAAAGAACCCCATGCAAATGTCATGTAGTGGAAGGAATCTCGTTAGCGCATGTAATATTGTGTGGCAGAAGCGTAGAATCGCGCCAGGTGTCAAAACATGTGCATTGCGCGAGTGGTTCGGCTAAAGGCCCACAAATTTCAAATCGCACAGGCATAATTAATCACAATTATCAGCAACAGCATCAACAAAGTGTGCAGCTTCGCGGGAGCACGTGTTGCCTTACGGACGCGCAGTGGCTGCTTCGCCCATTTGCAGAAGGAAGAATTATGGCGTAGTGGGCACTTCGCATTTCTACTCGCAGTAGGCATTCTAGGATAGTTTGAAACGGCCAGTGTCACACGCGCAGACGTTCCTTTCCTTGTGGCACGATGCTCATTGAGCAGCAATATCGGGCTAGCGATTGAGAAGGCAGTGCGCACGGGGCCCGATTATGCTATCGCATTCTGTGCCTGAAGGCGAAGCTCCAGCGCCCTCCAAGTTTTTATTTTGCGTTACATATTAAAATGGCAAATTCAAGCAAATAAGACGTGATTCATTGTTTATTTTTCATGTAATACTAGCCCAAAATGTCCAGCTCAACCGTCGGACATTTTAGCGATGTGAGAAAGCCAACCCTGCAACTTTGGCACACATTTTATGTATGTGGTTTTCTGTATATGATCGCCTTGCATACAGAAATGCAGCAACTGTTTTTGACAGGTGTTCCAGACCCATTTTCACTGGCTGTGGCGGTTCAGATTGCTACGGCAGTCGGCTGCTGGGAACGCAGCTGATTGCCGTAGTCGTGGGTTTGACTCCCGGCTGTACTGAGTTCATTCAGCTGGGCTGTGGAATGCAAGAAGACTCTGCGGCAGAAAAGCACAAAAAATGGGATAGTGAACACACAGGACACAGCACTGTGTCCTGCGTGTTCACTGTCCCTTTTTTTTGCGCTTTTCTGCCACAGTGTTCCTGAACCAACTAGCTCACCTAACGACCCCTGTGCAAGAAGACTCGCGTAGAAGATTTAGGTGCATATTAATTTTCCCAGGGTGGGTCAAAACTTATGTAAGGGCCACCACTACGTTGTCTCTCCCATAGCCTCTGGATTGTTTGTGCTTTATAATTGTATTCATGTCTAATAAAAAAAAAAGTTTCAGTCAGTTCCACGCCGTGATAACCTTCGGACAGTAAAGCTGTAAGCGCGAAATTGTACATGATTGGCTATCGAGATCGTGTGGTGTCATAAATCTGCCAATAGATTTGAAATACATGTGCTTACACATTTTGAGCACCACATTGGCATCATCATAATTTAGCATCATCTTCGTGGCCATCATTTCGTTTTATTTCTTTATTCACTCCCCCCTCGGGTCACGTGACCTGTGTGATGACTACTACTACTACTACTACTACTACACTACTACAGTGAAACCTCGGTGATACGATCACAGCTCATACGAATTTCGGGGTGATACGAATTTTTCGTTGGTCCCGGCCAAGGCCCATTGGCCTTCAGTGTAATCAAGTACGGTTGTTGCGAACCGATTTTCACCCAGCGACGTTTGATACGAACGTTACCTACCCAGCCAGGCACGAAAAGGTGCTGTCCGCGCTGTCGCGGAAGACGCGCCAAGCACGTGCGGCGCGGGAACGCAAGCGTGGGCATGCGCGCCGCACCGCCGAATCGTCAGAATCAAGGTGTAAGAAAAACACTTTTCTTACCGGCAAATAAACCTTCAGAGACGCGTCACGGCCTCCGAGATTGTGTGCGCGAATCTTTGAGGCTCTTATGTGCCTCCGTGGGCCTTCGCGTTTAGATTACAGAGGACATTATAGCGCCGTGCTTTTTTTTTTTCTAACGCTTCGACGCGGGCTGCTGTCGTTGTACTGTGTTCACACGTGCCTGCCTCGTGCATCAGACATCCCATGAAAGGCGGACGAGGACCGAAAGAAGGCGAGGACGGTCTTGGCGAACGATTCAAAGCCTCACAACGTCAACATGCGCGACCGTGGAGGTGGCTTTTGCGGGCTCGGCCGTAATTCTGCCAAAAAACATCCTCAACACCTCCCGATAACAAAATCATAACACAGGACCGTGGTTCTGTAATTTTGTGGCCTTGATCCATCGCGCCAACGCGCTTCTTTTGTTACTTTCGCTGCAGTACTTCGGTGTCATGCAAAAAAATACTAAATTTAGAAGGCTACTACTGTCGCGGGTCACCAACGCACCTGGTTCATTAAATAAATACGCGTACGGGCCGTATTTATGGTATGATTGCCGACATCTAAAAACTTAAACTGACAAACCTTCAAGGTTCTTCCTGACGTTGCTGCGGCCCTGAAAAACAATAAATGAAAATGTACGCCTGCTTTCTTTTGTTGCATGCTAATTTTCCATGCTTTCTCGTGATACGAATTTCCGATGATACGAATATTTTTGGTGGTCCCGTGAAATTCGTATCACCGAGGTTTCACTGTACTACACTACTACTACTACTACTACTACTACTACTATACTACTACTACTACTACTACTACTACTACTATACTACATACTACTACTACTACTAACATGACAGCACAAGGTAGACTAAGACAGCTTCACTGTAATATATGATTGATTGATGATCGATTGTGTCACATCAGTGTATTAAAACCTGATTTGAATTTGAACACTCGTTATTTTTATATTGGGATTAAGGTAAATGCTCAATGTGCCATCTTTCTTTCCTCCTTTTGCTGTTTGCAAAACTTCTGAACTTTTCTTGGTTGCGGATTTCGCCTGGATTGCAGCTAAAAGGCCAAGGAGATGTTCGCAAGATGACCCTGACAGTGCTCCTGTGGTTGCCTACATCTGCAAGGTAAGCTTGCCCGCTGTGAACTCAGGACGTTTTGCCACATAGCATCATGACTGATATAGTTAAGAGTACCGGTTACTGCGGTGATACTCCACAGATATTTTGTGCTCTGGTTAAAACCAAAAAATAGCACATTCTTTGGTCATAGACTGCAAGGGCAGTCCATAATGGAATTATAAAATTTTACGGTTTGCAAAGGCAGTCCAAGACCCCTCTGCATCAATTCAATTCTACGTATCATACCTGCCAGGGAAGCTTAGCCGCCATGGCATTGCGTTAATAAGTGCAGGGGTGTAGGTATGACTCCTCGCCATGGTGGCTGTGTACTTATATGTAGAACGCCCATGTACTTAGATTCAGTTGCATGTTAGAGAACTCCAGGGTGTCAAAATGAGCAGGGAGCAGCCACTATGATGCACCGGTAGTCCATTAGGGTTTTTGAACATAAAACCCAGGAATATTCTTAATTTGAAATCGAAATTTATTTTCTTAACAAGGCGACGTGGAGAGTAAGGTCAGTTGCCTTACAGAGGTGCAGTAGCTGTACTTGCAGCAGCTCGGCATGTACAGACAAAGACTGTTGCGATTTAACTACTTAAATTCATAAGTAATTCAAATCATTTCGGTAGTGCCTTCTGAATTGTACAGTAAGTGCCGGTTCATTTTTGCATCTGCTGTGTAATTTAGGTAAAGGTGCCTTGCATACCATGGGATTGAAAGAATATTTGCAAACCGATGACGATGACACTGAAGGTACCAGTACCACACTTGGCAGTTTAAAGTGATGGTAGCTTGTGGAGAGAGAGACCATGTACAGCAAGCTTACCACCCTAACGGAATGAATCAATATAAGTGCATAGGTTGAGGTCTACATATTTAACAGAAAATCTAAAAGTGCCATTTTCTAGCGAGCAGTTTGAGTCAGTTCCTCTTACATTGAGTGACTCTCACTATTTTAGTACTAGTTCTAGACGTCCAACTTCTTCTAATTTATCATTTGTTTAAGTTTTGTAAACGAGGTTCTTGTGGTCTATATCAACAGCAGGCTTTTTAACCTCTTTTTGTTTCAGCCTCACAGCAGACCGGGCCAGTTGAACTTGGAGAAGTGTGTGAGCTTCGGTGTTCCACCGTAAGTCATTGATCATAGATGTGTCCTCGTAAAACCAATACAAAGAACTTCTGCATAACAGAGTTTACGTAAACGTGTTTTCACTATGCAAATAATCGTTTGATTATCAAAGTAGACAGGCTAGCACTGAATAATGGTGGTGGTGATACAGTAAAAAAAAAAAAAAAAAAAACACTTTTTTTTTGTAGTCAGCTTAGTTATTTGAATAAGATTGAATGAAAACAGTATTGAGGTTATCATTGCAATAGCCAAAAGTAGCCAACACTAGCCTGGTAACATGCGCAGTAGTTTAATTGGGCCAGAGTTTATCGGCAGCAACTTACCTCGTTACAGAATATGGATGAAAGAGGCCCATAAAGGATGTCTTCATTAACATTGGTCATTAATTACAAATAGGTGATTGTTAATGTCAGGTGATAGCTTTCCCGGAAGATCTGCTGAGATAGGCTGATGGCAGCACTTATTCGTTACTTCTGTCATATGATGCTTTAAAGTGTGCGGGTACTATGACCTCGGGCTGCCACCACGACTGGTACACGTTACAAACAACATCAGAAGCCTTGCGCAGGTACATGTAATACGCTCGAGGTACTATACTCGCGGACAACTTTTCTTGGCAATGAAGGAAAGGCTACGGGGGCGGAGCTACTGCACATGTACTGCTCCGCGATGTAGTCCGGTACGGCGCGTGTTTCGAATTTAGTTTTGGTTTGTGAACCTTCCGTATCTCCTGTGATGGCCGTTTGATTATTCGAGTGGCCGTCACAGGCTTAGACAGTCATTTGTTAGTGAAATTCGTCACAAGCTCCCTCGGCGAGGCGTCGGAAAAGCTGGAGGGTGACGAGAGCTCACCTGAAGACGAAGACGCCATTTTGAATGTGAAGTGCACGTAAAAGGTGCGACGTGCTCACACGCGCAAAAACACGAAATGAAACTGCATGAAATAAAACAAATATAAATATCTCCTTGGTGCGTGCTGACCCTTTTTTCAAACAACGACCTGTAGAAAGTAAAGTATAGTTGTTTTTTTTATTCTCACGCAGAAAACACGGACGCAATTGTGGGACTATATTCTTCAGCGGTAGCACATGCGTAGTTCGGCTTTGTAGACTTCCCTTCATTGCCAAGAAAAGTTGTCCGCGAGTATAGGAGCGTGACGCAAAAAGGTCTGAAAAAGACAACAGAATAGAAATCTAAGGACGACGCTTTTATATTCTGTTTCGTTATCTTCTTCATGCCTTTTTGTGTCATGGGTCAAAATTAGCTTGCCAAACTTTCCATTGTGCTGTGTTAGGTTGAACAGACCAAGTCACTGCTTTTTATTATACTGTCTTTGGGATTCATTCACTTTACTTTGCCAGGCGCACGGTGCTCATGAAGTGAGAAGAGCAAAAAAAAAAAAAAACAGATGCTTCACTTTCAAAATGATTGGTCATGTTAATCAGTCTATATAAGTAGGAGCTAAATTATCCATATATTTGCTGCTATGTTTAATTTTTTTTTGTCTGCAGCGGCCCTCTGCTGGGCGAACTGAAGTCTGGTCGAGATGTGACACTTCCTGATGGCACAGTTGTAAGTTGAAATTTGGGCACACATTATTGTCAGTTGCAGCCGCAAAATTTGTTGTACACTGGATTGAGCCATTTTATGGACTGCATGGTAATCGAAAACGTTGCGATTGTACGTACACTGTAATGTGCAAAGGGAGTGTATTTGGAATAGCTAGTACGCACTTAGAGTTGCGTTGCATCTCAAACGGGTTTGTAATGCAGTCGAAACCGGATATATCGAATCTGAGGAGGATCAAAGAGAAGTTATATAGGTAGGTAATTTGATATATAAAATATGTTATATATCGAAAATATTTCAAGGGAATTTTACAACTGTTCAATGTGCACAATAATTCATTAGTATATGTGGGTTTGATATATACATGTTCGACTGTATGCAGCGAGGTGCATTTATTGAAAGTATAAAGTGCTACATGATGCCGCAGTTTGGTTGCGGTATGAAAAGAAAGAAAACTGTGATATGTTCTACAAGTTATTGCGCGCACCTATGGCAGGACTGCCCGTTGGTTCTTTTTCACGATTTTGCAGTGGTGTGGCTTATACACAGTGGCAGGCCGTTTCAGTCCAACTGTAATAGTAATGGTTGCAGGAACATTGTTTCTTTGTGAGATTTTTTTGTGTTATGACGAGCAGGCTTTCTTGAAAGGCCAATGATGTCACTGTTGTGTAAACTCGTGGCATGCTGAATCTAATGCATTTCATCAGTCGTACCGGCTTTCATTGTTTGCCTGCAGGTCAAGTCACGTGACGTGGTGTCACCTGAAGAAGCTGGCCCTGTATTCATAGGTGAGTTGTTGCACAAGCATCGAACATGCCTTCCGTTTGCACTGGTTAAAGTTCATATCCAGTTGACTGATTCACTGTTTGGATTCCTAGTCGTCGAAGTCCCTTCCGAAGACTACCTGCAGTCACTGCTGGAAGCCGAGCCGTTCAAAAGCCACCAAGTCACGGCCAGCCGAGAGGAGCACGCAGCCAAGGTGGTCGTCCACTTCACCCCATCGTCTGTCATGAGGCACCCTTTGTACATGGAATGGATCAAGAGGTGCAGTTCACGTCTCGTACAAGATGACCATTGTGCAGATAGTATTGATTGTCATAGTTAACCGTTTCAGATGCAACCTGTGAAGAACTCGCTATGTTTAATTATGCTTTATAGTAATTGATATTAAATTAATTGTAATTAAATCTCTATTTAGCCTGAAGTCATTCATGTTCTATTCTTGGATAAATAGAATCAAATCTCAGTCTAAAAATATGGTGTAATTTCGTTTTAGGTTATTTACACTTAGAGCAAAGAAAAATTACATTTTTGATGTGGCTCGTAGAAAGTGGCATGTCGAACGACTCGTTGAACATGGCAGTGCCTTCAGTAAAGTGATCATATGCAACAGTACACTGCAAAATGAAGTTAAATGAATACAAATTTACTATGCAGGAGGTTCAATTCATCCAAGCCTGAATGTATTTTGCTCCTTCTTAGCCACTAGTCAAAACAGCTAGCAAAAGCAAGTTGTGTACACAAATGCGTACAAAGCCATGCGTACAAGCCGTCTCAAAGGATTAAGGGGTCACCGGAGGAAAATATTAACCAGAGCCTGGATGATGGAACACTGTTTGGAGGTTTTTGTAGTGTCACTTTCACAGAGAAACAGAGGCTTTGTAAGCAAAGAAATGACATGAAGGATCGACAGGATCAATGAAAAAAAATGCATTGTACCAGCTTTCATAAAATAACAATTCCCACATATTAAATAATAGAGAAAGGTCACTAATATCGTTGGAATAGTGATGCATAAGAAAAATTGGGGACCATCACGCGAAAACCACAAAAAAAAAAGATCCGACAGTGTTTTCGGCTTGCTTTTAGATGCAGTGCTGCTGCTGTGTGTACTGTTCTTCATCAAACACGACTTCAGGCACATGTTGATGAACTTTCATGTTGATGTTGCATGTTGATGTTGATGGCATCACGATGATGCTATACACTAGGGATGGACGAATAGTAAGTTTGAGGTTCGAAGCGAATCCAAAGCAAATAGTGGTTTGGTCAAATAATTTCGATTCGAATAGTTAGAATAGTACTCACCACATATTATGAGAAATGAGCATTTTCGTCACGACCCTTGCGCAATATTTTTAAGAATTGGAACTAGGTATGAGTGAATGTCACTTTTTTGGTTTGAAATGAAGTGGAAGAAACGTTGAATTGGGGGGGGGGGGGGTATCAAAACTTAAATAGGAATAGGGTGCGAGTTATAAGTGGTACAATACGTTACAAGTTAAAAATTACTATACTTAGCACATATAAACCCATATAACACGCTTTTAAATTTAAAAAAATATGTACACTTAACCTTGAAGTGTGGCTTCGCGGCAGTGCAAATTTCTCCTGGCTGGGTTGTTTCACGGTACAGCAACCTGATGCTGCAGTGAAACCACCTTTATAGGGGGTTATGTGCGGTCAAATGTATACATATATTCGTTCATTTCGAATACTTCGAAATTTCGAATAATCTAAACTCCTATCGAAGTGAATTCGAATACTGTAATATTCGTTCGAATATTCGAAACGCCCGAATATTCGCCCATCCCTACTATACATGATTTCGGGAAGCTTCTAGGTTTTCCGTTGGATGGTATCGTGGTGCCGTGTAGCGTGCACCTGCCGAATCACAACTTTTGGCACTTAGGGTGTTGATTTCAGTACACATCTCCGCCTCTTTTGCCAACCCCTCTTTTTTCTTTCATTTTTTGGTAAAATGACGTTAGGATGGATAACTGAGTATGTTGATTTAGCAACATTGTTGGACGCTGTGGCCTACATATATGTGTTTGCATCTCTTTTGCTGTTGTCATCTTCACACCCTTTGCCTTGGAACTAGGGGTGTGTGAATAGTTCATTTCAGGACCGAATTGAATACGAATCGAATGGCGATGACACCGAATCGAATACTATAGAATATTTTTCGAATAGTAAGGCAACCATTTTCAAAGCAGCCCTAGACTGGTTATTTAACCATTTTCGAAACAGCCTAAGAATTCCATAACATTTTATTTGAAACAAATGTTCACTAGCTTTAACAAACGAACATTATGATTACTTTTAGCCAGCAAAAAAAAAAGAACCACAATTTTGTAAACCGAGGCAAGCTTGTATACAGTAGCAACTGTAGACTTAGAAATATTGTGTAACTGCAGGTTGAAATACAGGAATGACTATAGTGTTCAAGGTGGCACTTTGTCAACAGCTTTAAATAAAACGGATATATAAATGTCAGACAATATTCACGAGTAAACATCATCATGAATGTCATGATGAAGATAGTCCATTCATAACTGTGTCGCTTTGGTGACGCTGGAGTTTTAAGCAAAAACACCCTCATCGTGTAATCAAGATAGTGTCGATAGTCCCATAAAATCTTGGGCTGCATGCATCTCGGTAATTCGATGGTTAAAACAAGAAACGTTACCCCTCTGTGTTCCAATGTTTCGTTCCTTTGAGGTGTTTTTCATCGCTGCTTACCATTAGAAAAATATTCAAAAATTATTCGGTATTCTTAATGTGTACTATTCGGTTCGAGTACCAAATATAATTGAACGTTATTCAAAATTTTCGAATATTTGCACACCCCTACTCAGAACATATTCATATGTCACGCCAGTGGGGTCCTTAAGGAAAAAAATGTTAAGAAGCAAAGCAGCCTGAACACCATGCATAATTTGCTTTTCAAGTGCTGTATTTCACTTGAAAAGCAGTATTGCCAACTTTCAAGCATTTCATTTTTTTCTCACAAGAATTTGCTAATATAGTTTCCATTCACGCTGCTTTGTTGTTGCTCTCCATCGGGCCGCGGCGCCCTTTATGTGTGGAATTTTGACTCGAGACAGGCTGTTACAGCTCACAAAGCACAACGTCTGAGATGGTATGTAAAGCTATGTTGCAGCTGTTTTCAACCATTTGATCAATCAATCAATCGGCCAATCAATCAATTTATTTGACATGCATGAACAGTGTCAGCAACATAAGAAACGCAAGGACAAGAACAAAAAGCTACTATGTAGCAGCTTAACATGGTTCCTGCCCCTATCCTTGGCAGACAAAACAATAACGCACATATGAATACATTGCATAAGTTTTGAACGTGTTAAGTGAATGTTGACACCTCTATGGAGCAGCAACTCTGACACTTGTGCCTGTAAGGATGTGCTGTTGCCACTTGAACCTGACATTTGTCTTGCCTCGGTAGCTGTGCACAGTGCTTGAACAGGCGACATGAACTACCCTGCAGGCTTGGTGAGAAAATACATCCTGCAGAGAGCAGACACTGCCATGCACAGCTCAGCCAAATCCTGCAGTCATGCGTGGCAAGCTAGTTTAGAAGCGGAGCGTAAAGTAGCCATTTTCTCAGGTGCCCTCCTTTCATACCAAGGCCTGTGCTCACTCTCTTCTGAGCTGCTGGCGCCTGCTGTTTGACGTCAAACAACAGATAGCATGGTATTGGCCAATAGCTGACATAAATGAAGAATGACATTTGGATCAGATGCGCTTCTTGCCACGCACCAGCGCTGTGCTCCATAGTCTGCTAACCTTACACAGTAGCTGCACTCACGCACAGGAATCGCAACGAAAGATAATGAGCTATCGCATTCCATCACGCGCACTTAAGGTCATGACTCATGATGACATAACTTCTTTCCCCCATGCCCTCCCTTCCTGGGTCACTTCCAGCGTGCTTGTTGGGACGAGAGAAAGAGAAAGCGCTTGAATCGTGTGTCAAATCTCTGTAACTCTACTCGTTCTTGAACGATTCGAGAAATTTCTGCGGGAATCGATTCTTAAGGCAATAAGCTCTGATACTGAGGACATTCTATGATTACTTCGAAAAGTGGTTCTGGACCCCTTTATGCATGTCAAACTATGGTCCGCAATTCCTCATTCCAGGTTTCCTGCAAGCACGACTCACCTGGTCTTAAACGAGTGCGCCAGCTCTCTGAGCAGCATTGCGCTTCATCGAGCACAGCATCGCCTCCATCTTCTCAGTTCATCCATATTCCCGCTGCTGCATATAGAGGTGAGACATCTTTTTCTTTTTTGTACCCCATGGCACGTGTAGGAATTCAGAGGGGTTAGCTAGCTATGTGTCATGATTCATAAATTGTTTATTTTATTTTGTTTAGGAATCTTCTGGTCTCCCCAAGGAGCTTGCCGAACTGAACTGCATTGTAGGCGAGACGTTGTTAAGGTACAAGCTTCGGCCATTATACGGACTTCAGAGGTGAGTCTCGCACCCATTCTAGGAACAGTGACACTTAATTTGGATCTTACGAGAGCAGTACAATAGATTAACTAACCAAATTTCAGGTTACAGAATGGTCCAATAAGCAATAAATGCTTATTACGGGAACAAGTGTTTAATTACCGCAATTCTCATTTTTGTTTTGTTCAAAAATCGGAATGGAAGCGTCAATTCTTGTCGTCTTGTGAACGGCAAGTGCTTGCAACTGGCAAAGGCCTTGTGTCTTTGTACGAGCAAACATGCTTTTTTATTTCTGTGCAAACATCGCACTTGCATCGTTACAGCGCGGTGACACATTTTTGCAAACCTGTGCAGTGAATGGACATAATTCAGCCAGCACATGCACTCAATGCTGTTCGAGCCGCTCACTGGAGTGTTCCCATTAACAATTACACGACCTGTACAATGCTTTTCATTGCGATAGCAATTATATGGACACTCTCTGTTGGTTTTTGCCGTCGCTGTCATGTCCCTTTATGTATATGTACGTGTGTGTGTGTGTGTGTGTGTATATGTATATATATATATATATATATATATATATATGTACTGAATGCGAATGACAGACGCTCTGTTGTTGTGAAAGAGGAAGACGACAATCGGTGGCTGTGGTTGTCGCTCGCGCTCGCGCTCGCTGGTAACCTGACCTGACTTGCGAGAAGCCTTCCGCGACGCAACGTGTATTCCTGCTTCAAGCAAAACACCCCCATTTGAAGTGGTGGAGGAGCCGGGGTTCCCATCATCCTGGAACTTCGCAATCGGACGCTACCATCACCTTTCAACATGACTGCTCCTGGCCCTTCGCAAGCTGCTGCCACCACAACGACAGTCTTCTGTACTGGCGTGCCACGGCAAGCGACCCGCCCGTATTTCACGGCAACGACGAGCACGACGTCGAGGATTGATCGTTGAGTATGAACTCGTAAGCGCTTCCAACAAATGGGACGACTGCGACAAGCTCACCAACGTGCGCTTTTACCTAGCTGATGTGGCCAGCCTGTGGTTTAAAAACCATGAGGCTGACATCACCAATTGGTCGACCTTTAAGGCAACCATCACCGAGGTCTTCGGTCGTCCCGCCGTGCGCCGGCTTCGCGCGGAACAGCGTTTGCGTAGCCGAGTCCAGCGCCGGGACGAGACGTTTACGAGCTATATCGAAGATGTCTTGTCCCTATGCAAGCGCGTCGACCATCTCTCGCCGAAATGGACAAGATAAAGCACATCATGAAAGGAGTCGACGACGACACGTTCCAGATGCTTGTCGCTCGCAACCCTCAGACTGTCGCCGATGTGGTCCAACTCTGTCAGTCGTACGACGAGTTGCGAAAACAGCGTGTCTCGACGCGCCATGCTGCCGAGGCTACAGCTGAGGTTTCCGCCCTTGTCGATGACGTCGCTGATGATCACACCGTTTTACTGCCACAGATCAAGCAGTTCATCCGTGAGGAAGTTGCCCGTCAACTTTCCCTTGTCGCCCAAATACCTGAACCAGCGACATCATTGGAACCACGTCTTCGTCAGGTCATTCAGGCGCAGTCGCGCAGGCACTACCACCATCACCGCCTGCCACTACACCGCTGACTACGCGGCCGTCGCTGCCAGACCACAGGCTCCATCTGTTTCTGGCGCCTACCGGGCCACCGGATCCTTCTACACGACGCCGCCGCCCACACGCACGTGGTACCCATCCTACTTCGCCGTCCGGACCTTCTGCCGTCAGCCCATGGCGCACCTTTGATAATCGGCCGATATGTTTCGCGTGCGGTTTTGCGGGGCATATAGCCCGCTACTGTCGACGTCGCAGCTTCCAGTCTCAGGACGGTGTGGCTTCCTCCAATTATCAGGCTGCCCAGCATTCCCAACGACTTTCTTCGGCTGTCGCTGACTCGTTTTCCCCTCGACGCCCTTTCGACTCACGCCGTTCGTCTTCGCCCCGTCGCCGACCATCTCTCCGATGCTTCGCCGACCTAGCCCCGCACGAGAGGAAAAACTGACAGCCGCAGTTCCGGAGGCAGAATGCGGTTGTCGTCGAACTCTTCAAGACCTCTTCATCCGCCCAACGAAATTGATATAGTAGTCGAAGGTATCGCCGTCGTGCACTTGCGACACAGGAGCCGTCGTTTCTGTCATTAGTGAGAAATTGTGCCGCAGTTTGAGAAAGGGACCACGCGCTTACGAATCTTGCCCTGCGTACAGCGACATCGCATTACATCACGCCTTCGGCTCAGTGCACAGCTCGTGTTGTGATTCAAGATGTTCGGTATGCCGTCAAGTTTGTCGTTCTTCCGCGATCATCCTACGACGTCATTCTAGGATGGGATTTTCTTTCAACCCATCAGGCCCTCGTAGACTGCGCTCGTGCTGAACTGACGTTGTCGAATCCGTGCCCTGACCTCGACGACCGCAGTCCCCCTAAAGTGTTTGCCGCAGCTGACGTCCACATCGCGCCTTTGTCCGCCGTCCTAGTGCCTGTGTTTTCGCCTGCTGCCACTAACTCTACTGTTTTGTTTCAACCATCTGTAACGAGTGCGCGTCACCGAACCTTCGTCCTCCCGTTTGCCGTCATCAAATTTTGCAATGGTTCTGCGGCACTTTACGCATGCAACGTCTCTGCTTGCCCGTCGCTCCTACTACGCGGCGAATGTCTGGGGAGCCTCACTACTTTTGCTGACATTTTCGACGATACAACACTTGGAGACACGGCATCACTACTCTGCCTTGTGCCATCACTTCTGCAACTGACACAGCTGATCCTATCGACGTATTCTGCAAAGCTGTCGATTCCCACCTTACGCCTGTGCAGCAGAAACAGCTTGTCCAACTCCTCAGCGTTTTCGAGCCTCCTTCGACCACGACCAGCCTTCTTTGGGTCGAACGTCAGCAGTTGTCCACCGTATTGATACCGGTCAACATGCACCATTGCGACAGCGTCCATACCGTGTGTCATCTTCCGAACGTCGTGTCATCGATCAACAGGTAGACGATATGCTCAAGCGTGGAATAATCCAGCCGTCCAGCAGTCCCTGGGCCTCTCCAGTTGTGCTGGTGAAGAAAAAGGACGGATCCATCAGGTTCTGCGTGGACTACCGCCGTCTCAACCGTATCACGCGCAAGGATGTCTATCCTCTGCCGCGCATCGACGATGCCCTAGACTGCCTACAGGGAGCAGAATTCTTCTCTTCCTTAGATCTGCGCTCTGGCTACTGGCAGGTGCCCATGGCGGAGGCCGATCGCGAAAAAACGGCTTTTGTTACGCCCGACGGCCTTTACGAATTCACAGTCATGCCCTTCGGCCTCTGCAACGCGCCTGCTACTTTCGAGCGTATGATGGACACGATCCTTCGAGGCCTCAAATGGAATATTTGCCTTTGTTATTTAGACGACATTGTCATCTTTTCTACCGATTTCGCGTCCCATTTAACCCGCCTCGAGCAAGTTCTTGCTTGCCTCTCCGCTGCGGGACTGCAATTGAACCTGAAGAAGTGCCACTTCGCCGCTCGGCAGCTTACGATTCTAGGGCATGTGGTTTCGAAGGACGGTATTCTTCCCGACCCCACCAAACTTACAGCCGTTTCCGCGTTCCCAAAACCAACTACCATGAAACAGCTCCGAAGCTTCATCGGCCTTTGTTCCTATTTCCGGCGCTTTGTCCGCAATTTCGCTACCATCATCGCTCCTTTGACCAAGCTCCTCGCTGGCTCTAGTGATCTTTCGGCGTGGTCTCCCCCTTGTGACGACGCTTTCGACGAACTGCGTCGCATCCTCACGTCACCTCCTATTCTGCGACACTTCGACCCATCTGCACCCACTGAGATCCACACAGACGCTAGTGGTGTCGGGCTAGGCGCTATTCTTGCGCAACGGAAAGATGGCTTCCAAGAGTACGTCGTTGCCTACGCAAGCCGAACTCTTACCAAAGCCGAAAGCAACTACTCTGTCACTGAAAAGGAATGCCTTGCCATTATTTGGGCGATTGAGAAATTTCGGCCTTACGTGTACGGACGCCCATTTGACGTCGTGACTGACCACCATGCCCTGTGCTGGTTGTCGTCACTAAAGGATCCAAGTGGTCGCCTCGCCCGATGGGCGTTACGGCTCCAAGAATACGATATCCGCGTGGTGTATCGCTCTGGCCGCAAGCATTCAGACGCAGACGCCCTCTCCCGTTCACCCCTGTCTCCTGACTCTGCCAGCTTCACACCTACTACCTGTGATACCACCGCCCTCACCATCTCCGACATGCCCTCTGAGCAACGCAAGGACCCTTGGCTTGCTTGCATTCTAGACATTCTGTCTGGTCGGACCCCTTCTCCATCTTCTCGGACATTGCGTCGGCAAGCCGAGCACTTCACCACTCGCGAAGACGTGCTGTACCGCCGAAATTACACACCCGGAGGCCGTAAGTGGTTACTCGTCATTCCGCGTCACCTCCGGTCTGAAATTTGTTCGACGTTCCACGACGACCCACAATGCGGCCACGCAGGTTTCCTTAAAACTTATTCTCGGATCAGGCTTCGGTATTACTGGCGTGGCATGTACCGTTTCATTCGACAGTACGTTCGGGCATGTTCCACATGCCAGAGACGCAAGACTCCCCCTCAACACGCCGCCGGTGCCTTGTTACCTTTGCCGTGCCCTGCCCGACCGTTCGACCGCGTCGGCCTCGACATCTACGGACCCCTTCCCAGCACTGCAGATGGTAACCGTTGGATAATCGTTGCCGTCGACCACCTCACACGGTACGCCGAAACTTCACCCATTCCTTCGTCGACAGCAAAGGACGTTGCCACTTTTATTCTCCATCTCGTCCTTCGTCATGGCGCCCCTCGAGAGTTGCTGAGTGATCGCGGTCGTGTGTTTCTCTCAGACGTGATCACAGCATTGCTGCGTGAGTGCCGCGTCGTCCACCGCACCACAAGCGCCTATCATCCTCAAACCAATGGGATGACGGAACGCTTTAACCGCACTCTCGGCGACATGCTGTCTATGTACATCTCGTCAGACCACTCCAATTGGGATCGCGTACTACCGTTTATTACTTTCGCTTATAATACCGCCATTCAAAGCACTACTGGGTTCTCCCCTTTTTTCCTACTTTACGGACGCGAGCCTTCTTGTACTATGGACACTATTCTTTTGTACCGACCCGATGCCTCAGAGTCCACAACTCTATCCCAAGCAGCTACATATGCTGAAGAATGCCGCCAACTTGCACGCTCATTCACAACACAAGACCAGGGGCGCCAGAAGCACCACCACGACGCGTCCACTAGCACTACTACCTACGATCCTGGCTCGCTCGTTTGGCTGCGTGTGCCGTGTACTACTACTGGCCTTTCCTCCAAGCTGGTCCCCAAGTTCCACGGTCCATATCGTGTACTTCAGCAGACTTCGCCGGTGAACTACCTCATCGAGCCACTGGAACCATCTTCTGACCATCGCCGCCGTGGCCAGGAAATCGTTCACGTGTCCAGACTCAAACAGTGCTACGATCCTCCTGTGTTTTCTGGCCCCTAGGTCGCCAGGATGGCTCCTTATTGCGCGGGGAATAATTGTACTGAATGCGAATGACAGACGCTCTGTTGTGTGAAAGAGGAAGACGACAATCGGTGGCTGTGGTTGTCGCTCGCGCTCGCGCTCGCTGGTAACCTGACCTGACTTGCAAGAAGCCTTCCGCGACGCAACGTGTAGACCTGCTTCAAGCACAACCCCCATTTGAATATATATATATATATATATATATTATATATATATATATATAATATATATACACACCATACATATAATAGCAACAAATAAAAATACTGCAGAAGACAAATTTTCCGACGCGCAACAGGGGATTTGAATCTGTGACTTCTCGCCCCACAGCACGCTGCGTTAGACAATTGCGCCACACGGTATACATCTTCCAGCATGCTAATGGTTCATTATTAAATGTTCTTTATCACCTGCGAATGGCATGAAGGGCGCGCTTTAAAGGCAGTCGCCCCTCTAGTAGCTGCATTGGGTAGGCTGCTCTTGTGTTCGGAAAAGCAGCAGCATTTGAGAGATGGATCAAACGCAGGCGGCATTGGGTCAAATGCACGGGATGCCACATGTGGCAAAATTAAAATTCTGCGAGACGCGGGCCATGCTGCGTAGTTGCCCGCGCTGTGCTTGAGTCACCTCACCGGCGACCCACACTAGTTTTCAATTTTTGGGTCTTGGTACAACATGAGTGCAAGAGCTCAAGAGTGCCTTGGGTTCTACGCATGCGCCCTGGTGGCTCGCAAATTTCTTGGGTGCCCTAGCTCCTTGGGTCCCCAATTATAAAACTCTAGTTTTTTTGCTGGAGTTGGGATGTGTGCCTCAGAATTGTATTTTGACATACAGGGCATGGTCGCCTGTGCTCGCGCACTTATCTCTTGAGGGGGGAGGTTTGTACGTCTTGTGCTTTCACCACAAAGTTTGCGTGGAAGCTACAGACCGCACGAAGATCACTTAGCTCTCTGCAGCGGCCACGTTTACAAAAGGAGTGAGCTGCTAGCTAGAACAGCCAAAGTAGGGGCTAGTTGAAGTAACAACTGTAACAGTTAGTTGGTGCTAGTCCTTTGTATACCTGTGCATTCTTTTCATATGCCCTGTTTTGTGTTTGAGCAGTGCACTGCGAGTGTTGAGCTGTGACAGTTGTTAGTTCGCGCTCGCCCTGTGTGCATTCTTTTGATGCGTCCTTTGTGCTTGAGCAGCGTGCAGTAAGCTTTGGGCTGCTTGCCGTTCTTTGTGTGACGTTCCAATTTGTTGCTATCGCATTCATTGCTTCGCCCTTGTGGGCGAAACTGTGACTTTTGTTTATTGTTGCAATCTACATACATCCTAGCCACTTCACCCTTGGATTAGGAAGCACCTCATTCACTGGATCTCTTTCGCGTCTGCAAGATTGAGGTAGTACTTTCATAAAGACATACCTTTCTAGTGTAATGTCCAATGTGCAGTCACAACAGAAAGACAGCTGGAACTGCATCATCATCATCATAATTTATTGTCCCTTAATTAATTAATTGTCCTGTAATTAATTGTCCCTTAATCATTATTGCCCCCCCCCCCTTATGTAATACCCCTTTTAGGGTATTACATAAGGGGAGAGGCAAGAGCATCAGTAACACTATGGTCATTAGTAACAATGGCTAATGAATGCTGTGGTCATTATTATAAAATGGTAAAAAAAAAGAAATACAGTATACATTTGAACTCCAAAAGCGATACATAAAGGCAGTACAACTGGTAGACATGAAGTAAGAGTGCAGTAATGGTAGATCAAGGGTTTAAAAAACATGACCGTAGGTGCTTAAATTTATTGGAATCCCATTCATTCACAATATCCTCAGGTAATGTGTTCCATAATTCAGTTGCAGTAGGTATGCACTGCATGTTCTAGCTTCAATGCCTAGGTTTGTTCGAACTGTTCCTGTGTTCTTTTTGTCCATAACTCCAGGGACTCGGTTGTCTGCGTGGACCCAGAGGCCTACGTGGAGGAGGCCCACTGCAGTTGTTACGGCTTTACCAAGAAGCTGGAAGAATTGAAGGCTGCTGCAGCATCGAAGAAAGATGAAGCAGCTGGTAAGCGTCATCTTGTTAAATGCAGCTATAACGTTGCTTGTTGTCTGTGTTTGTTTTCCTAAGCAAGTGTGTAGTATGACAGACACTTGCGTACAGAAGTTGTAAAACCTGTGCTGCTTTCAATACAGTAGACGCTCAATAAACGGAGCCTGTAGAGACCAAGGACATATGTTCCGTTTAACAGGAGTCCCGTTTACTGAGAGATGAACAGGGTTTCTTTATTCATATACGAAACCTATCCTAGTATAGGAGCAGTTGTTCCATCTAAGCAGCGAGAGATCTTCGTTTACTGAGAGTCTACTGTATAATATGTACTGATGTTCATTTATAAAGCATCGTATTTACGCAGTCTAATGGTGGGCATTCTGTTATGGCACTTGTTATCCAAACTCCATTATCTGTTGACTTCCTGTTGAATACAGTACACTGTTCAATATTTGATTGAATGCCAAGTGTAAGTGTTCATGGGGTTTAATGGTGGCAGTTTTCTTGCAAAAACTCATAGAAATCCTAGAATCTTTTAATTGGTTTTCCACTGCATTCATTGTGCTTTCTGTTGATGAACCATCGCTTACACAAGGGTAAGTGATGGTTCATCGCTTACACAAGGTTCATCGCTTACCATCGCTTACACAAGTGACGACCAAACATCTTTTCAATGCAACTCGAAACGCCGCTGTTTTTCCACAGGCAAGCCCTCTCACCCGGAAATCCTGTTCCTCGGTACGGCGTCTGCGGTTCCCGGAAAGGACCGCAACGTCAGTGCCATTCTCATCAATGTCAGGTACGTATTTTGGGACAAAGAATGTTATGTTTTGTCGACGCAGACACGATTTGCCTAAATATTGCTATGAAATGGATTACGGAAGCTGCTAGTGCGGTGGTGCGCCTCGTACTGTTAATCTGTTTGTGCAGTTACTGTTTCTTACAGTTAATCAAAACTTTTACATTTGTACTGTTTTCACAGATAATCTGCAGCTTCACATTAAATCTTCTTATAGTTGCAGTTAATACTGTTTTTGCAGTTAGTCTGTGTTGAATGGATTGAACTGAATAACTTGTATTGAATGTTGAAAAATTCTTGAACACGGGGTGTTGCTGGAGCCAACATTTCGACAAGTGGTCTTTTCTTTTTCAAGGCAGAAGAAACTCATGCTTGAAGAAGATGACACCACTTGTTAAAACATTGGCTCCAGCGACAGCCTGTGTTCAAGGATTTTTCATCGCTTCAAGCTTCCATCTTTGCCTGAACTTATGCCTTGTAATGAGTGTTGCCTTTTCGTTGTGTGCAATTTCAGCGAAGACATGACAGTCCTCTTCGACTGTGGAGAGGGCACGTTTAATCAGCTGGTTCGATTCTATGGCCTCGAGCGGGCCAGGCACGTACTGACGCGACTCAGCTGCGTCTTTGTCTCGCACCTACACGCTGACCATCACTTGGTGAGTCATCGAAGATGCTTTTGTGTTCTGTGCTGGCCTCGCATGAAAGTGTGATGCCTTCTCTTCCATGCTGCATTGTTAGCGTTGGCGATACCGCCTTGCACAATACCATCCAACAAGAGCTGAAATTTTCAAGTAGAATTAAGATGGTAAGCGGAGCTATAGTTGGTTGGTGTTCGTGGTGAAATTCGGTGCGGTGCTCACAAGTAGGAAAAGGACGGAAGAAACAATGAGAACAGGCGCTGACTCTCAGCTGAAGTTTATTTTGAAAAGCAAGGAGCAAGATGGAAGGAAGCGAGAAGGAATAACAGGCCATAATCGCTATGAGATGTGAGCAGTGTGCTAATCTTGCGGCTCCACGTGATAGTGATCATGGCCTGGTTTTCCTTCTTTCTTCCTTTCTTCTTGCCCTTCTTTGGACCGCGCCATGCGCTAGCGAAGTGGGAGTCACTCTCACTAGAACTTTCGCAGCAGCCCTAGCATTTAGAGCTGTGACCCCATATCCCGCAGTTCACGTAGAGTCGTGTCCATGGCGGGTTTAAGGCCAGTGGGGTCAGAGACGAGTCCTTCGAC